>NC_063060.1:10689381-10981449 GCF_018812025.1 Megalobrama amblycephala | reverse complement strand
AAAGCAAGGATAACAGAAAAAGTGCAGCTTGACCTAGTTTAATCAGCGCATCCTGGTTTAGTCCATTGCACGTTTGCTGATCCAGGATGAGCAGGGGAGCACGGGGCACAACCTAACGCTTTTTGACTTTCTCAGTTTGTGTAAATCTATTTAGGGTTCAGAGAATTTATTTTGTTCCACATTAATTTCACACATGTTTGGTACAAATATGTAGCTTTTTTATATTAATACAATGTATACTTTTTTCTTTATTTACCCCAAAAGAAGGTAAGTGAAATGTGACAACATGCCCCATAAGTAGGGCACATTGTAACATGACCATTTGACAGCTAAAAATGTTATGGGATTGAATTAAAAACTAATATATTTTGACAATAAAAGACAACAATTATTTTTTCATATAAAATAATAGCATATTTTTTAGAAATGCAAATGTACATAATTTTGTAGTTTGACAATGAACACTCTGCAAAACACAGCTATACAGCACTGGTCAAAACAATACACCCAAACAGATGAAGAGACATATTTAGACATTCAGAAAAACACAGATTTACATTTTCATACATACAAAAACGTACAACATTGACGTATTTATAGCACTAAAACGTACAAATACGTATTAACAGCAAAAAAAAGTAAATCATCTAACGTAAAGTGTGAATGTATATGAATTCCCATGTATTAATATTAAAATCATGACTTTAATGCTTTAAATCTGTTGTATTCAATTGTCATATCAATACATGTTTTTAGTCGAATTTATTGAAAGCAGTTTACTCATCTACTTAAAGGTGCTCTAAGCGATCTTGGGCGGAGTAACTTCCTGTTGACGTTCGCAGTGTTGTCAAACAAAACAAAGGCTAGCTAGACCCTCCCTCCTCCTCCTCCCCCTCCCCTCCGTCCTTCCTGAAACAGTCATGAACGCGCATTTAAAATCATGCTTGTCGGTTATTGGCTGGAGCATGTTTATTATGTTTCGTGGTCCAGGCTGCACCAGTTTGTTTTTATTGCCGTTTTCGGAGCTTGTGGCGACTACAGAGACCGCGTTTTTTTACAGTGTGTTCAGGGGACAGGCAGCTAGCGGATAGTGAGGAGATGTTTGTTGTATGTGACAAAAAATGTTTTGGCCTAAAAACGCGTGACATTGCTTAGAGCACCTTTAAAGCTGCAGTCCGCAATTTCTCCTCTTTGTCGCCATCTCTTGTTTGAAACCTGCAATTGCAGTCATATGCGGAACAGTTATCTGTACGTGCGTTGTGCATCAGCACAGCTCGTCAGCGCGGATGAATCTAATGTTTGCTGTCAGTCACCGCACTGGTGTGGATACTGAACTTCAGAATCACAGATTCTACATCTTGAAAGTGTGACCGATATAAGAATTTTCACTGGAAAATATCATCTGAACAAGCAAGTAACATTTCTGCCACTTTTGTTCTGACCAACTGAGGAAAAAAGCATTAGGCCTACAGTAAATCGCGCTACCAATGATGATTAAAATCTAACGATCGCTTAGCTCAGATCATGCCAAACCGTGCAAATTATTATTACTGTTATTTTGTTCTCAAATTGTTAATGTTAACAGCATCAGCATTGCTATGACTATGTGTATATTAGCGTTACCTGTAGATTTCAATTTCTGTAGCCACTCCACAGTCCAAAGTATTTGCTTTTGACTATGGGTGAATCTCCAGTTGTCACTGATGATTGTCATTTGGACCTTTCTGGATTACAATCTGCCATCAAACCGATAAGTTTAATTATTTCAGCTGCTGTGAGAAAAGGCTATAAATGATCCGCTACAAGTAGCGTCCTCACGTGATAAAACCGACTAGCCTGGACAGGACTCCTTCCTTTCTGTTTACGGACGTGACGTAATGATGCACAGAGGAACTGCTGCATGCTCGAATTTTCTGTGAAAATCCAACATGTCGCTTTTTTTTTAACCAAAAAAAGTTACGGACTGCAGCTTTAATGAAGCTTTCCTCATCTTCCAGTTGTAATTTCTGCCCGGGAGGTGTGGTAGGCACATTTAAGCATATGTTTTGGGATTGTTTTGAAGTTAATGGTTTTTGGAAACGAATATCTACTACTTTGAAAGACATTCTGGAAACTGATATACCATGCTGTCCTAAGCTTTTGCTTTTAAATGATGACACATCCTACACAGTTTTTCCTTGTCACAGAAAAAAATAGCTATTCTCTGGATTAACTACAGCTAAGAAAATGCTTGCCTTATGTTGGAAACCTCCACACTTTTTAACCATCTCTGTATGGTTAAAGGCAATTTCTAAAATTAAGAACTTGCTGTAAAAGGACAGACATTATTATTATTATTATTTTTTATAAATATACACATTTGTTACAGAATGTCTTCTTGTGTCTAATGTAATAGAGGGAGTGGGGAGGGAAGAAGGGGGTTTTATATGGTCGTCGTGGGTGGGTGGTTGGTTAGTGGGTTGCGTTAGTAGTTAAAATCAAAAGAGTTCAGTGTTTTGCACTTGATTTTCATTAATGTCTTATATTATGTAACCATAATTCTTAATAAAAATTTGATCACAAAAAAGGTGAACATTAATAATCAATTTAATAAATGTCTATTGTTTAATTATTATCCATTAAACTTATTAATATATGTTAATTTATTAAACATATTAATATTAATAATACTTAATTATTAATAATTATTAATAATAATTTCAACAGACTTTGGGTTCATTTTAAGCAAGCAATTTAGTAATTTTTAAACAATAGTTGAAATAATTACAAACATTTAACCCATTCGATGGGTTTGTCCATTTTCAACCCAACTTGGGTTGTTTTTAACCCATTTATATATATATATATATATATATATATATATATATATATATATATATATATATATATATATATATATTATTATTATTATTATTATTATTATTATTTTTTTTTTTTTTTTTTTTTTACCAGATAGCACATGAAAAATTTAAGATTTTAAATAAACAGTCAGTTTAAATTAAAAAACACAAAAAGGCTATATTTGGCCATAAACGTTTGTTTGCAACTACATTAACAGTTATAAGTATGAACTGTGCTGCTAAGGTATCAATTAAAAGTTACCTGAGAGAAATTTCAGTAACCTACTTCAGTGTCAAAGAAGGAATTCAAATAAATGACTGAAGCTTTTTATTTTAAAGGAAAACCATGTACATTTATTACGACAAACTGTAACTTCTGAATTGTAATGGTTACCATGATCAATTTTTGTAAAAGTCTCTTTAGGTGTGTTTGATTTGACCGTACTTCAGTGTATTCCTCCATCTTAAGTGAGATTCCAATCTGAGGGAGCGTATATACAGGGACATGCACAGACATTTTGGGGGGCAGGGGCTCAAGTGGAAAAAAGGGCACTTCTCATAATTATTTATTTAAAAAATAATGAACCCTTGAATATATTAAGACAACTTTGACTTCCCTTACACTCACGCAATTGTTTTATACTCCACAGATTTCTACAAAATAATTAGTTCACACAGAGACCATGGTCTTCTTTAGTATTCACTAGGTTTAGGAGAAGTCAACAGCAACTATTTTCAAGTAGCTATATATTTATATTTATTTAGAATAAATGACTGCACCAAGAAAAGGGACATAGTTTCACTAATAATTTGTTTATTTTGCACAAATCAATAAATCGTTTTAATTTTTTTTGGTGTTATTGGAATACTTTTTTCCATGAAGTGGACAATTTTAAGATTGTGGTCCATTTTTGCTTTAATGTCTTTTACTCTAATGGAAATAAAAGTTTTAACCATAACCCTCCACATTTAGATGATGTTTGTTTTGTGTGTCAAAGCTACCAGTACCTAGTTTAAGGACCATGGTATCCTTGTTCTTAATTGGCCAGCAAACTCGCCTGACCTTAACCCCATAGAAAATCTATGGGTTATTGTGAAGAAGAAAATGCAATATGCCAGACCCAACAATGAAGAAGAGCTTAAGGCCACTATCAGAGCAACCTGGGCTCTCATAACACCTGAGCAGTGCCACAGACTGATCGACTCCATGCCACGCCGCATTGCTGTAGTAATTCAGGCAAAAGGAGCCCCAACTAAGTATTGAGTGTTGTACATGCTCATACTTTTCATGTTCATATTTTTCAGTTGGCCAAGATTTCTAAAAGTCCTTTCTTTGTATTGGTCTTAAGTAATATTCTAATTTTCTGAGATACTGAATTTGGGATTTTCCTTAGTTGTCAGTTATAATCATCAATATAAAATAAATAAACATTTGAAATATATCAGTCTGTGTGTAATGAATGAATATAATATACAAGTTTCACTTTTTGAATGGAATTAGTGAAATAAATCAACTTTTTGATGATATTCTAATTATATGACCAGCACCTGTAGATGAGTAAACTGCTTTCAATAAATTCAAAAAAACAAAAAAACAAACAAACAAACAAAAAAAACATTTACAACAGATTTAAATCATTAAAGCCACAATTTTAATATTAAGACATGGGAAGTCATATACATTCACACTTTACATTATATATATATATATATATATATATATATGCATGCATGAGATCCTATTACAATATATATAAAGACCCTTTCACACGGGATGCGGCAAGCGGTCTAATCACCATGGGAAGTGGAAGAATTTTGTACAGTTGAGGGTCAGTTGGAACTAAACTCGCTTATGGTTGTTACTGGAATCCAGTGTTTATATTTTATAAAGTTATAAATATGGATATTTTTCTTACAAAAATGCATCACTTCGCTTCAGAAGGCCTTTATTAACCCCTAAGAGCCATATGGATTACTTTTATGATGGATGGATGGATGGATGGATGTGCTTTTTTGGGCTTCAAAATCTAGGGTACCATTCACTCCCATTATAAATCTTGGATGAGCCAGGATATTTATTAATATAACTCTGATTGTGTTTAGCTAAAAGAAGAAAGTCACCCCTAGGATGGCTTGAGGGATGATTATAGGTGATTATGGGGTGAATTAACCCTTTAACCCTTTTACTCTTGCTCTTGATCAGAATCTTATTTTATAGTACTCTTTAATCTATTATATCAGATGACATGAATAGTGAAAGGTTATTTGCTATTATCACAGACATTTTTAATGAATCCAAAACTGCTTTCAGTTCATAAATTGCAGAGGAAGTTTCTTGAAACAACCTGGGGAAAAGTGTCTTTTTCTAGGGTACAATGGAAAGGAAGTAGGACTGAATTCTCAGCAGCTCTCAGGTTCCTGGCCATGCAAGGACCTGCTGAAGAAGCTCAGATGGAAACGGAGACATGCAAGTTATTAGTTAACTGATTTGACTTTATGTGATGTTTTTTTGACAGGTTTCCATTAAACTCATTTTCTAGTGCACACTAAGGCTTTGATGGTGTCTGATTAGATTTTTAAGTTCTAGTTTAAGCGTGGCAACATGTGCAGCCACTCAATCACTTCAGTATAATAAACACGACCAGCAAACACAGGAAACATACAATATAAACTCACTCATTACCATGCCAACAGGAAAACCAGACAGGAAATGTGTCATGAAGCTCATTCCTAGTGAATTGGGAATGTCTGGCTGATCTGGCTTATTGATGTAAAGATATTTTAAAGCTAATGGACATTTAGGTTTAATTTTGTCAAATAATCATTATAGCAATGAGCAGAAAGTGTGTGAGCAGATTTTCAGGAATGTATGTGACAGGACGTGTACAGGACGGCAGCTGGAAGAGAGGAACAATTCCACAGGATATCTCAGAGATGGAATTCAAAATAAATTAAATGAACAGACGGATGTAACACTCAGTGAATTGAAAAACCCAAATTGAGAGTTTTGATGTGTATATTTGTTTGGGAATTTAAGGGATTATTTATTTTAGTTTGCTCAGGTCACATGTTGTCTGTCTTCCTGTTAGCCGTGTTTCCTAAGTCAAAAACTTTTTCTAGTACAGAGAATTGGTATGGAAAATGTCCAGAGAAGAGTTTTGTCGTGGCCACAACATATTGTTAACAGAGTACGCGCAAATAAGACGCAAACAACTGTGTACTCTTTCCCATATGTATGCTGGACTATTCTTGTCGTAACCAACAAAATTAAATTTCTCACACCTTGAGTCCAACTTTCCTTTGTCATGTCTGTAAGCGTAACACGCTAATCCGAATTTCTGCATTCTAGAAATGTTAGGTTGTTTGCCTGTTAACATGAAGTAAGCTGTCTGTTTAGTTCGATTGTTGAAACATCTGTTTCTCACTACAACAGCTGTCTGGACTGCATAGGTCCACAACATTTTTGGTAATCCACTTTCTATTAGCATGCACCTAGCCATGTCAAATAAGGTTCTCCAATTTCGTTCAGCTGTGCCGTTTTGGTGTGGAGAGTATGGTGCTGAGGTCTCATGTCTGATACCACTTCTACTTAATGCTTGGTACCGTTCTGAAATGAGGAGGCACATTTTTTTTTTTTTTTTATGAATCAATGTAAATTAATGTGCATTACTCTTAAAGTTGACACATCTTCCTTGTTAAATGAACATTACTTTACAGTACATCAAAAAAAGAAACCAAACACAATTCTATTTTGTAATTTTACATTAACAATCAAAACCAAGTCAATCTCATCAAGTTAGTGTTTTAAGCATTTCTACATTCATTCCAAAATAATAACTAAATGCAATAATAATTTAAACAACATTTTTTATTTGTGTATTGCGGTTTTCCTTTTTAATTGTCCACCTAGGATATTTTGGATCATCAGTCATGCTCCATTAACACCGTCTGTCACAGACACTAATTGCATTTTTAATTTCACCAATCTGACTGCACTAAAACCCCGCAGTCATGTTTTCAGTCCATTTCAAGTTTGATTTTTACGTGACATAAAGCGGTGATATCTATCTGTGATCTGTTTACTTACTTTTCAATTAGTCTTCCGATTGACGGCATCATTTGTTCAGTCAAACCTACGCGCGGAACGCGCACGTCAACGAAAGGCGGGATTTATCGCACAAACCAATCATATCCAATCATAACCAATTACATCCAATCATAGCGCGATGGAGACATTGCCTTCTCTCACGTGACTTTCCCCCATTCATTCTCAATTACCCCCCACAAAACCCACCGCACGCCGGGGGTCTGATGATTTTATACACAAATCCGCCGCGAACTCTATGGGCGCCGCCATCTTGCCTGCCGCCATTACTGCGTGCCTGCGAAGTGTGACGGTGTGACACTTGCCGGTGCCCTCTAATGACATTTCAATTAAAGCGTATCCTGCTCATTAAAGAAAATGTCTGGTGAAAGGGAACATGGGTAGATGATGTCAGGCAGTGGCCAAAACTTACCGATAAAGGTAATTTATTGACAACATAATGTAATAATGTAAAAATGTAATGTAATGTAATTAAGAAGTGTATTAATTGATGACAACAATAAAACCGAACGCTGTCATTACTAGCTGTGTTGCTAATATGTTCACAAGCTTCAAGTTTTAAATAATTATTAGGCCATCCTTAAAAATATTCTTGTTTGCCATAACCCGACCGACCCTGTCAATTTAGGACCGACCCAATTAATTATTTTTTCCCCTTTTAGTCCGACCGACTTGCCGATTGTAATTGCGTTAAGACCCACGGATTTTTTTTACTCTTCAAACAGCTAATACAAATGCAATAAAATGTGAGACACACGCAATTGACGCTTTTCACACGCTCTCACGCCACACATCCATTTTCTCACGCACAGAAAAATCGCGAAGTAAAGAGGACACAGAGACCGACAGACTAGACAGAGCAGGTTACTTATGATAGAAAAAAATCTCAGCTCTCAGATTCTGTCAATTTTATTACGAAATTCAAACAATAAATACCGTTTTGGTGCTTGTAAATGTGACATGCTAGAAATACAGATTAAAAAATATTACAACATCAAACGACGTTACGTATAATGTTATGTTCTTGTAAACATGTTTTTCAAAATGGATTTATGTATTCACACTTACCTTCGTCTGAGGTAAATCTCTCAGAAATGACCGAACGCTGTCAGCTAGCAGCCCCTCACACAGAACCTGTTTTGGCTGATATGTGTACTGTATTACATCTTTATTATATTTTTACTTATATCATTAAATAAAGTTGTTATTATAATAAAAAATGCATTATATTTAAATTGTTATTTTTAAATAATACTGCCAGCTGATAGGGCTCTCTGTATGTTTACAGCATTAAGTTAGGTGAGTTGTTTTTTTCTTGAGAAAAATTATAGCCTACCTAATATTTATCCAAATGAGTCAATATTAAATCAAATCACAATAATAATTAAATAATAATAATTGAATAAAAAATAATAAAAAAGTGTAGCTTACCAGAAATTGTAGCCTACCATGTAAACATTGTAACATGTCACTAAACCTAATAAAATTCAGCTTAGTTACTAAAATGTTTTGAGAATCACAATACACTTAATGTGATGCAATAAAAAATTTTTTTTAACATTTTTTACGACCTACCGACCATTTTTTATTTTTTTGGCTGTTACGGCAAACCAAAATATTTTTAAGGATGGCCTTAGCCACGACCAGTTGTAGCAATAAAATACATGTTCTTACAGGTATTCAAGATTATTTTATTAATCATCTGGCATGCGATGAGCTACCTCGGTTAGGTGTTTCATCCACTTTTGACGCACATCTTGGTCCTCCGCTCGACCAGAAACTCTGTGCAATCCGTATGGCAGTAAACATGGGCAGTCAATGTGCAACAAAGCTTCGTGGATTACACAAACGGTTTTATTCCAGGCCTGTAGTTTTGTGCTGTTGTTAAAACAACCAACCACACAACACGCTCTGCCCGGCATCACTGGACAGCATACATACTAAAAAAACTATATAGCTAACATCTGCTACAGCCTACGGGACCAACACGCTACTTCTGCTACTTCCTTAGCAGCAAGGCACGCAGTAATGGCGGCGCTGCTTTACTTCCGTGTTTCGCCGGATTTGTCTATAGGAAAGGGAGGAAATGGAGGCATGACTCCATAGACTGTAAAGCATGACTCCTCTGTGTAACTTTACCTGCGGGTGTCGCTGTTTGGCAGTATTCCTTAAGAAATACGCGTGACTTGCGCTCTTTTTAATGTCATAATTTGTAATATTTGTGTTGTTTTATATGTAATATGGATTATTTTCTCATCCTATTTTTTTGAGGAGGCACTGCCTCCCTTGCCTACTCGGAGGAACACCCCTGCATGGTACTCTCTTCCTGTGAACTCTGTACCATTGTCAGACCTGATGCACTTAACCTTTCCATATGGAGCCATGTCAGCAAAGAATTTTTCTGTGGCTGTCACTGTATCACTCTTATTTTTTAAGAAATATACAAACACAGCACTAGAATAATCATCTGTGAAAGATAACGCATACCTATGACCATCTCTGGAAACTGGTCTAGGCCCGGCTAAATCTGTATGTACCATTTCTAGAGGTGCTTTGGCTCTTGCATCTGGCCCTCTGTTCCTAGTTTGAACAAACTTCCCTTGTGTGCAAATTTCACAAAGTGGGATAGTTTTATCACCTCTACTCTTAATTTCCATACCATCAACAACCTTCTCTAGTTTAATTATATCTTCATAATTGCAATGACCTAATATCTCATGCCACGTCTGCAAGTCATAACTTCTTACATTGGTCACCACATTCATTGTCTATTGTGTGCAAATAGTACAGTTTGTTGTGCACGTGTATGGGGAATTTGGTACCGTCTCTATGTAGCAGAATCTTCTTTCCTTCACTGAAAGTTCACCGTTGCTCCGTTCGAGGTGGCTGCCTTCACAGAGAAGATGTCTTGAGGATATGTTGGGATGTATAGCGCGTTTCGTAGCATTGCTTTGAAGCATTGCTTTGCTCTGCTGTCAATCAAACATACTTCCGTGTCCCCTCTGTGTTTGGCGACCCCGTTGCATCGAGTGCCATCAGCCAATTCCACGCAGTGTGTGCTGGCCTGGAAACTGCTGTCGAACCTCTGGAACTTCGCGATGTTCGTGATGATGTGTGAAGTTGCACCCGCATCCACCATTTGGCCTCTCCTTCTGACATCATGACCCCACATCTCAGCGTCGCTTGCCCGAAAAGCATACTCTTTGTCACCAGTCTCCTCGGAAACTTTTCTCACATTGTCTCTCTGCTTTCTCCGTCTGCAGGTTGCATCGCGGTGAGTGGTACTTTTATATGGCGGGCCGGAAGGTCCAAAAATATGGCTACTGACTTGTCGCGGGAATTCACTATACAATTGCCAGTAGCCACTGAGTTTACCACTGATAGGCCGGCGGTGCATCTGTATACACACTCTCCTCACGCAGCTGACCACTGACTCTCCTCAGCCGGCGACTCACTTTCCTCACGCAGCGGACGAATCACTTTCCTCACGCAGCCGGCGACTCACTTTCCTCAAGCAGCCGGCGACTCACTTTCCTCACGCAGCGGACGAATCACTTTCCTCACGCAGCCGGCGACTCACTTTCCTCACGCAGCCGGCGACTCACTTTCCTCACGCAGCGGACGAATCACTTTCCTCACGCAGCCGGCGACTCACTTTCCTCACGCAGCGGACGAATCACTTTCCTCACGCAGCTGACCACTGACTCTCCTCAGCCGGCGACTCACTTTCCTCACGCAGCGGACGAATCACTTTCCTCACGCAGCCGGCGACTCACTTTCCTCACGCAGCCGGCGACTCACTTTCCGCAGCCGGCGAGTCACTTTCCGCAGCCGGCGACTCACTTTCCTCACGCAGCATTAACTATACTCACGTTTCTTTTCAAATACTGTGATGGTGCAATAACTAACTACATCTAGTAAAATTGATCATTTTTGTGTTGTAAATTTAATTTATTCTGAAGCAGTATTCCCATCAGTGTTCTGTAAACTGTTACTGTTAAGATGTAAACTGTTAATCATCAGATTTGTATATGCCCCCTTAAAGGGATAGGTCAATCAAAAATAAAAATTCTGTCATCATTGACTTACCTTCTAGTTGTTCCGAACCTGTATGAGTTTCTTTCTTCTGTTGAACTAAAAATATATTTTGAATGTCAGTAAACAAACAGCTGACTGTAGCGAGTGACTTTCATAGTAGGAAAAAAAAATATGGAAGTCACTGACTACCATCAACTGGTTACTGACATTCTTCAAAATATCATCCTTTTTCTTTCTTCTGTTGAACTAAACTCATATAGGTTTGGAACAAACTAGAGTGTAAGTCAATGATGACAGAATTATCATTTAGGTTTAACTATCCCTTGAAATTCATTGTCATGGCATTTTTTTTTTTACCTTTATAAAAAGGTACGTTTCCCCTAACCTTGGCTATCAATCTCATGTTAATTAGAATAACTCACTTGTAGGGCTTTTACCATTATTTTTTCCATGGCAGAGGAAACAGAATCTGCATCAGAAGTGGCATTTAGATGCATGTATAAATTGAATATGAATGTGCAAAACATGCATGAAAAACACTGTTTAACAACTTTACAATAAAGATCTATAAAGCTTTTGTGGATTTTACAAATTATCTTTAATATACAATATAATGAAAAAGTGACATTTCCCTTTTTGCAAAGTTCAAATGTTGATAAAATATATAACTTTAACTAAAGATACATTTTTGATTTGCAGCTGTCATGCTTAAACACTGGTTCTGCAGATTTTTGACATTTCAAAATTGCATTTCTTTATAGATCTTTATTGTAAAGTTGTTAAACAGTGTTTTTCATGCTTGTTTTGCACATTCATATTCAATTTTATACATGTATCTAAATGCCACTTCTGATGCAGATTCTGTTTCCTCTGCCATGGAAAAAATAATGGTAAAAGCCCTACAGTGAGTTATTCTAATTAACATGAGATTGATAGCCAAGGTTAGGGGAAAATTACCTTTTTATAAAGGTAAAAAAAAAAAAAAAAAAAAAAAGCCATGACAATCAATGATGATAAATTATAATTCTGTCATCATTGACTTACACTCTAGTTTGTTCCAAACCTATATGAGTTCAGTTCAACAGAAGAAAGAAAAAGGATGATATTTTGAAGAATGTCAGTAACCAGTTGATGGTAGTCAGTGACTTCCATTTTTATTTATTTTTTCCTACTATGAAAGTCACTCTCTACAGTCAGCTGTTTGTTTACTGACATTCAAAATATATTTTTAGTTCAACAGAAGAAAGAAACTCATACAGGTTCGGAACAACTAGAAGGTAAGTCAATGATGACAGAATTTTTATTTTTGATTGACCTATCCCTTTAAGGGGGCATATACAAATCTGATGATTAACAGTTTACATCTTAACAGTAACAGTTTACAGAACACTGATGGGAATACTGCTTCAGAATAAATTAAATTTACAACACAAAAAATGATCAATTTTACTAGATGTAGTTAGTTATTGCACCATCACAGTATTTGAAAAGAAACGTGAGTATAGTTAATGCTGCGTGAGGAAAGTGAGTCGCCGGCTGCAGAAAGTGACTCGCCGGCTGCGGAAAGTGAGTCGCCGGCTGCGTGAGGAAAGTGAGTCGCCGGCTGCGTGAGGAAAGTGATTCGTCCGCTGCGTGAGGAAAGTGAGTCGCCGGCTGCGTGAGGAAAGTGAGTCGCCGGCTGAGGAGAGTCAGTGGTCAGCTGCGTGAGGAAAGTGTGTATACAGATGCACCGCCGGCCTATCAGTGGTAAACTCAGTGGCTACTGGCAATTGTATAGTGAATTCCCGCGACAAGTCAGTAGCCATATTTTTGGACCTTCCGGCCCGCCATACTTTTACACTGACTGCACCACTGTTTACGTTGGCATGCCCTTGCTTTGTGGCCTTTTGTCCCACACCTGTAGCAGACAATGTCAACACTTGCAGCCCCACAATCAGTTGAAGCGGATTTCGTTCCAGGCTGCGCTCTTGCTTTCATTACGTTGTCCCCGGATGCAGTTGTTCGCATATTTTTAATGTCCTCATAACTTCGGAGTATTTTCAGTCATTTTATCATCGGTCTGTCTGGGTAACATGAATAGAAAATGGCTTTAATGTCTCTGGAGGTCCTTTCAGAACCATTGCTATTAAAAGTCCGTCACTCAGATTCTCACCTGCATTTCTCAAAGCAGTGATTGCAGTCTCAGCTAAAGCCGAGTTCAGACTGCACGATTTTCAAAGTAGTCGGGTCACTGTTCTTTTCACACTGCATGACTATCTTGGCCAGCATTCAGTCGCTGCTGTGTTCAAACTGCACGATGGATCGGCGACAGAGGGTTTCAAACTGCATGACTTTACAATAGGAAGAATCGCCGACAACTCTGTCTGGCACGCAAACTACGTTTCACAACCAAACACACGCGAGACGTGACAAGGAAACAACGCGATATCACGCGTTCAAGACCGGAGTTCTCACGTGAGACTGGTCCTGCGTTTCAATCAGCTCCCTAGCTCCCTAGGTCGTGAATCAGTATATAATGAAAGTGAATGCGGCTGATACCCTGATCAGTGCCCTGACTGCTGAACTAGGGAGCTGATTGAGACACACGGTGGGATTATTATTAAAAATAGTAGTCCGCAAGAAGCTTGAAATATGAATTGCCTGTGCGCTGATTTGCAGCGAAAACAACATAAATAAAAGAAGAATATGGAGGAGGATATGGTTGGGGAGACTGTGGATTGTGTGTTCTGCAACGAGAGTTGGAACTAAATACATAACTTTTCAATGTGCTGCTGTTGCGGATGGTCAAGCAAATGTTTGTGCTTTGTTTTTGTTTTATATAATTGTAATGTTTATCTGAAACGAAGCCATGCTTGCTGATATTGTGGTCTATAACTCCTCCCCGAACTCCCCGCTGCTCTGTATCTTGCTCTCTCATTGGCTGTCGGTCATCGCCGATGTAGTTTTCAGTCAACACTTTTCACACAGCAGGATTTTGAATCGCCAATGCATGCCAAATATTTGAAGCATGCCAAATATCTCACGGGTGTCGGCGACTCGTCGGCGATTCTCTCAGATCGCGTCTTTGCTCATTCACACTGCGTGATTGTCACTCGCGTGAACGAGCACCGATTTGCCTGTGATTTCGGGCATTTGTCGGCGATTTCTCAAAACCTGTCGGCGAGCCAAAATCGGGGCTAAAATCGTGCAGTCTGAACTCGGCTTAAGGCTGGGCGATATATCGCATGCGATTGTCACGCGCATTTCGTCAGTAAAGCCGGTTCAGCTCTGATGACATATTCCGTAACACTCTCACTGGGCGACTTCTGCAGTGAAGTTAGCTCTGTGTACAAACTTATTACCCGGGGCTTCCCCTTGCCAGCATAATATTCACGCAGAATCTTCAGCGCCTCTCGTCCGTCGTCTGCTGCTTCCCTAATGACCAACGATAAACTTTTATCATCCAGAAACTGTATAAGCTCTGCGTAGGCTTCGGCGTTTTTCGCTGTATCTTCCTCATCTCGTCAGATGGTTCATTTAAAATAGTCTCTTTCAATCCTTGTAAACAAAAGTGGCCCAAAAATGTCGTCTCCCATAACTCATAATTCTTTTCATCACCGTCGAAGATAAGTCTTGACCAGCAGCTTGTTGTGGTCGCTTCCTTTTCCCTTCTACTCATGTTGTAAGTAGGCCTTGTCTCGGGTTAAACTCAGGTGCACGCAGTAACCATTGACTTCACGCCATATCACTGTATTACGTTATCTGGGCCCATAACCTGTTAACAGAGTACGCGCAAATAAGACGCAAACAACTGTATACTCTTTCCCATACCCCAGTCGCTCTGACTGGCACACTTTTATTAAACAACATAAGCACGTGTAATCATTCAATCAATGATTAGGTCACATGACATATACTAATTACTGTGATTGGAATGCCTGTTACAAAGAAAAAAAAACAAAGCTGGGAAAATAAGTTACAAATAAAATACAAATAAATCTTAACAAATATAAACTCGTGGGAACGTAATAATAACTCTTGGCCACGAGATCTTTTTGTCGAGATAAGGACATCCTTTTGTCATGGCCACGCGATGTAAAGTCGTGGCCTCGAGGTCATATGGTGAGGGAACGATATATTTTTCTCGTGGCCACAACTTCATTATGTTGAGGGAACAACATCTATTTCTCATGGCCACGAGTTAAATGTGTAAACAACCTGCGCGACCATAGCAACCTGGAATTATTACAAATGGACAAGATTATAATATTTATATTTAACTTAGAAAAAGAACGGAATTAAGAAGTGATCATATTAATATATTTACTTCATTTTCCTCTTAATTTCCCATATCTCTTTATCTAATTAACATTCTGTACTTTGTTACTTAAAGTTTGTATTCTATAAATAGGCTACTATGCCGATTATGCCAATACAGTTTTGACTCTATGACTACGTTTACATGGACAGCAATAATCTAATTACTGACCTTATTCTGATTAAGACAATATTATGATTAAGGTGTTTACATGAGTTGCCTTTAAAATATTCCTTTCATGTTCCTGTTTTACATGTTATATAACATAGATCGATTAAGGGCAAACGTCATTACGTCCCCACGGCACGCCGTCCGACGTTCTCTACAGAATTTCACGTATCACCACACAGTTTGTGCCATATACAGTTTTGGGTGTTTCATTTTGAATCTTACAAAAGCTTCAAGTGCAGTTAATTATTTGACATGCAATATATGTGCAAATAGATACGGAGCCCTGCACATGACATGCAAGAAAAAAATAAATAAATTGTGCGCACGATTTACTAATTAAATTCCCTCGATTTATAAATGATATGCGCATGATTTATAAATTGAGGGAACAAATTAGTAAACCGTTCGCACGATTTAGCCTAGGCTACTATTTATTTTCCCTCTCATGTGAGGGGCTCTGTAAATACAACGGTGGATACAAATTCTACAGCAACAGGCCTCCTGTACTTTAATTCGGCAACTTTCATTCATGCCACCACGACAAACTCAGAGGTTCTGGATGAGAGATGAGGTGAGAGGAATTTGATTTGTGGCTTCTTGCTTGAAGCTTGCTCTCGTTTGCCGTCAAAACGGTATGTGTCCTGTAGCAAAGTGCGGCGAAAACTGCCACATGACGTTAATAGTGTGATTAAGGTGTGTACATGTCTACAATGCACTCCAATAATGCGACTAAAATAGGAATACTTCACCTGTCTTAATTCGATTTGTGTTTACTTCGAGTATGACTTTAGTCGGATTAAGGTAATAAAACATTGCTGTTTACATGGTCCTTTCTTAATCAGAGTATTGTCTTAATCGTGTTAATATCGGATTACTGCTGTCCATGTAAACGTAGTCTATGATTGTTCCTGTATAGCCTATTTCTGACTACAGTAGCTTAAATGAGCATATGTTTTCACTTGTAGCCCCTCGTGCCTGTGACAGCATTCGAATTAAGTCAAAAATGTTTTACTATTAATACGCTACATTAAAAGAATATTTTGTTTATTATTTGTATATAACCTATGAAAGCTTTATTTATGATTTTATTTTATTTCTATAGGCGCACAGGAATTTTACAGGAAGTTAATTTACGGGAATTTATATACGTTAATAATCATTTCGTAATTTCATTCTTAATTAAAAATATTATTATGGTGTTGTTCATTTCTGATAATTCCAAGTTGCTGTGGTCGCGCAGGTTGTTTACACATTTAACTTGTGGCAATGAGAAATAGATGTCGTTCCCTCAACATAATGAAATCATGGCCACGAGAAAAATATATCGTTCCCCATATGATCACCATATGATCTCAAGGCCATGACTTTACATCGCGTGGCCACGACATAAGGATGTCGTTACCTTGACAAAATTATCTATTATCACGTTCCCACAAAATAATATCTTGTGGCCACGACATATTATTACGTTCCCACGAGTTTATATGTTGTGGCCACGACAAAACAAGTGAACCAAACATGTCCCCTCCCGGTCACCGTACTCTTGCACTCTTCATGTTATGTCTTTTTATTGGATTTGTGTCTACATGCATGCATTTACAAAATGTCCATCTTTTCCATTGCTGAAATGCATCAGATATTTAATATCTCACAAACATGAGAGGGCAGACAAAGAAAAAGAAGGAGGGAGAAGAGAGCAGAATGCATCAGCAAAGTATACGTTTTAAAGTATATGTTTTAAAGGGGACCTATTATCTGCCTTTTCACAAGATAATATAAGTCTCTGGTGTCTCCATAATGTCTGTGAAGTTTCAGCTCAAAATACCCCACAGATCATTTATTATAGCTTGTCAAATTTGCCCCATTTGGCTGTGTTCCTTTAAATGCAAATGAGCTGCTGCTCCTGGCCCCCTTTGCAGAAGAGTGTAGAGCTTTAACAGCTCGCACTTCAGTTGCTCAACAACAACAAAGCTGGAGAATCTCATGCAGACAAAATGATGATTGACAGTAATGGTGTTCATCCTTACAATGTTCAAACCAGAGTCTGACACTGATGGAGAGACTCAGGAAGAAGTTACAACTTTTAGAATGCAACTGGATGTTTCTAAATAGTTAGTGGATAAATTTATGTAGTTGCTTTGTGTCATGATCATTACTAGGAGTGCCCTTGTCTGCCACTAGAGGGCACTCCAACCCCGACTGTGTCTCACCCCACTTGTGAACTTCATTACCCATAACGCACTTCCCAGACTCATTATCTCATGTCATTGCACCCAGCTGTTTTGTGTTCCCTCATCAGTGTCTGTCTATTTATACCCTGTTTGTTTCTGCTTTAGTCATGGAGTTTTCAGTTCAGGTCACCTGTTTCTTGTGTTTTCTTGTTCTCTGTTTTTGTATGGACTTCTTTATTGGATTTTGACCCTTGCCTGTTTCTGGACTCACGATTTTTGGATTACCCATTAAACAACCCCTGCACCTGGATCTGTCTGTTTGTTTCCGTGATTTACCGTGACACTTCGGAGTTGATTCAACTCATCGACTAGCATGTGTAATAGAGCATATGGAGGCTAAGAGAAAGCACATGGAAAGTGGAGCTGTGTGAACCAAAGAAACACATCGCATTAATACTTACATTTTCTTCATCTGCAGCTTTGCCTCGTTCAGTTGGTATCGCTCCCTCATACAGGAACAACTTTGAAGCAAATCCTGCTTTGTACTTTGTAAGGTTAAGAAAAGCACTATGGCTTGACGTGATTAGTGCACAAGCAGGTTTTTGCTTACTGTTTCTGGGGGATTTCCATTGAAAATAAAATAAATCTGCTGCTCTCATCTCCTCTGAGGCTGGGACTCTAAATAGTGTTATGTGCTCAATTGTGCAGCCAACAACAGAACAGTTAGCATGCTTTGCTCAACCTTTTGCCATGGCATTAGAACTGGTACACTGTTGTCACTCGCAAAAACAAAATGGCGGTGCTATGGGAGGAAACGTGCAGATTAAGGGTTGATAATATTGTATTATCCCCTTACATCACAAGGGGAGCAAAATCTGGGCGGCTCATTTTTTTTCACATGTTTGCAGAGAAAGGCTTACCAAAAAAAGTTACTGGGTTGTCCTTTTTCCCATTTTCTGAGTTTGTAGATGCACCGGGGACCGATAATAGCACAGAAAAAGTCAGATTTTCATGATATGTCCCCTTTAAGAGTTATAAGAATACAAATGGGTGATTCATGTCATATTTCACCTTACCAAAAAATGAGATACCCATGGTCCAAATAATAAGCAGGTATGTGTATGTGCTGCATGACTGGTGTTATCTGTCCCTTCACCATCCAAATTAATCTCCTGTCACATATTTCAATCTTTCTCTATCTTTCAAATTGCATTGGGAACCTCAGAGCATTTTGAATCCAGCAGGAGGAGGAAGATATGCAGTCTGCTGGGAAACAGCTCTGAGGTGGCAGTTTTTAAAAAGATGATTATCTGGTGCAGATGTGCTGTGGAGATATATAGAATGTCATCTCTCAGGTTGAAGCAAACTGGTGCAACAAATTTATTTCAGTTAAAGCTGCAGTAGGGAGTTTTTAGAAAACGTTGACTTAGCCTGAAAATTTGAACAAGCACAACTCACAGGTCACTCCCCCTTGCTCTCTGCTGCGCTACAGCCCTCCCTCCACAGCTCCTCCCCCATCACAACGGAGCCTGCCGTGAACGCGCCGGCTAGTAAGGCGGATAAACAGTAATGGCACATTCACTGGTACAGACGAAACATCAACAATATGATTTACATTGACTATGGCCTGCCTATAGTTTGACTACAAACTTGGTCCTCAAAACATTACGTATTTTGCAATACATGTAATGTAACTATATGACGTAACGCTATATGCACTATTTCTATAAGCAATAAATAGCTAGTAAGACGGTAACTAACGTTACAGTATGCAAGTAATTATTCTATCGATATGTAATGCTAAATAAGGTTTGCTAGTACATTATTTCAGCAACATGACAAGCCAGTGAATTAGTAGGTTTCAATAGTTGCTTTGCACAGTGCGTGACATTTTATCTGTATGTTATGCGGCTAGAGTTTTGATACTAGGCGTTTCTCAAAACCAAGTTCACTAAGTTCGGACTCGCGTCCTTGGTAGTTAGGACTTGGCAAGTTCGACTCCGGAGAACGAACTCCCGTGGACGGGAGAACACAAGTCCGGTGATTCTGCAAATGGAACAGCAGCGTACTTAACGTCACTCAGCTCGCGCTGGCTTCTCCGGTTATCTCTGTATGTGTATTTTAGCCAAGAATAAAACAAAATTTGTTATTAAACCAATCTGCCTCTTTTCGTTTTATTTAAAGAAACAAACAAAAACATATTAATAATCACTCAACGAGTGATTAATTATCTGCAATGTCTGCTTATATTTATAACAAAACGAAATATTAAACAACCCTTTTCGTTTACATTTCTAAAATATTAAATGTAATACTATTTGTGCATACTCTGATTATCTTCAATGTAATGAAATTAAATAGGCTTTAACATAAAACACAACCTTCTCTTTTTGTTAAATGTCAGTTTTAATGTTCAATAATAGCCATTATAAAAGGTATAAAAATATACAATAAGAAATAAAGCAAACAATTCAGTCAAGCGTACAAAATCAGCGCTTTAGTATGATACAAGAGTTAAATAGCCATATATACATTTATGAAACGTCACGTTGCCCTCAGCCAAAACGGAGCCAGCGGCAAACGTCAGAAGGATTAGCCGAGGTAAGGCTGCTCTCGGCTGGGTACATGAGCGCTGAGAGTCCGGTGATCGCCTGGATCTCAAAACTCCGACAACGTCGGATCAAACTTTCAGAAAGGCGCTATCTTTATCAATTAACCACAAATTTGAGCTTTAAACCAGCACATTCTCGCCTGAAAAAATCTTAAAACTGCATATCATGACATAATAGAGCCCGATCACACGAAAATGCGTATCAATAGTACGAGTTTGTAATCTCGTAGAATATATACGCCAAAATGAGTTTTTCGCGTGCATATGATACGCACTTTATGGGGTATTATACGTACGAAACCGGATTGTTTGTCCGCCATAAGCAAAGCTGCGGCACACCATATGAATTTGAACGCCTGTATGCGCTGTGCACTATGGCTGTGCATGACAGGAGTGTGATCAGCGCGCACACGAGCTTGATTGACACTGCTAAGACACTCCTCCTGACTCTGATTGGTTGGTTCTTACCGGGAGCGGTGTATTTCTGCAAATGGCAATAGGACCACTGGGAGGAGCCAGAGGAGCTTGATTTTTTCACAGATTATCTGTCTCATATTCTACTGTCAGGACATAATGACAGGTTTAACAAATATGTAAAAAATTAATTTTTACAAAAGTTACCTACTGCGGCTTTAAGGATGAGCAGTGTACTGAGAACATTTGCCACCTTGTAAAATCAAATGTCCTACCTAACACTTTTTATTTGACTTAATGCACAACAGTTTGTTGATTTTAACTGTAAAAATCTAGTTATCTGTACAATTTGCATACTATGCCTTTGTTACTCACAGTGGCGCAAAAATGGGGTATGCATGCAGTGTATGCAGTGCATAGGGGCGCCGCACTGAGGGGGGGTGCCATTGTGCCAAAACTTCTTTGAAAATCTTTTTGAATAAAACGTTTAAAATAAATTTAAAAATGATGTTTGTTGAAAAATAATGTTTGTTTAGCATTATAAATTAGTAAAATATATATTTTGTTATATCAAGTGATATTAACCGCTCACCATTTCCCTGTGAACTGGGAAAAGAGAAAAGCGCGCCGGGGATCGGAGGACCTACGGAAAAGGGGGTAAGTGTTTTTGGATAATTCTTGAAGGAAGTATGCACTTACTCCTGTAGGATCCTATTATAACATCTCGTGGAAATACGAGAGGTTTTTTGTAATCACTAGTAGTAGTGGAATATATCCATTGTTGTTACACTACGGCTGGCAACAGTAGTTTTAATTAACTATTAGCGTAAGAGTGATTGGGTTGAATCACCAATTGTTAGTGGAATTTATTTTCCATTGTTGTGACACTACGGCTGGCAACAGTAGCTTTGATTAGCTATTAACTAGGGTGGTTGGAAGTGCAGTACTGATCACACTGTACTTCGGATCACGGCAGCGTATACTAATTTGCGGAAAAAAAAAAAAAATTATATTCGATATTGATGAAAATAATTTCAATTGTTATTGCATGTTGATATATTGTGACATAAAAGAAGGTGTTCTAGGGGCGACCCGAATTCAGTATGGCGAGAGCTGGACTAATTTGGCGAGAGCCCAAAATTAGCTAAAAACACCCAAACAAAAGAAAGTGATATAGAGGCGATCAGGACGAAAAGTCTTGTGTGAGCCTAACATAGGACCATCACCCACGTCACAATACGATACATGTACGGCAATTGAGGTTGGGCAATTGAGTACAGAAAAATTTGCGTACACTTACTAACACTGAAATCAATTACTAACACACTGAAGTGGAAGATGGGGGGGTTCACTACCTAATGAAATGCTGGTTGAATTCATGTTTAGAAATAATCATAAAACCCTCTGTGCCGTCTGTGACGAAATCTAAAATATTGCAAAATATTTCGAAAGTTGTAAAAATAAAATAAATAAATAAAAAATGAGGCATCAAGCCTGAATGCAATGATGTAGCTAAGAGCTGGAAATGCGATATCTGTGAAACCACTAAAAATGTCTGACATGGAATCAATATGTAAAAGCCTGCCTTCTCCTCAGAACCCTGGTAAATTTGTGACTGTTCTGCAAACGCATACAAAATATGCTCACCTTACAGGGGCAGATTACAGAGCAGTTCTGTTAAGAATGTTGGAAGGAGATGTCACTGAGGCATTGTTAATCATTGAATGTCCAACGTTGAAACGTGAAAATGATAAACCAACAGGCTCAGGCACAGCTGCCTCGCCCCATGTTTATTACTGGGAAGAGCCTGAAAACCGTAATACCTTTCTTAAAGGGGTACTTCACCCCTGGAAAGATGAATGTGTATTTAAAATTGGTCATTTATGTAGTAGAAATGTGAAATTATTTTTGAATTTGGAGCTTTCTAGACTGAGAAAAGGCAGAAAATGTATTTTTGACTAATGTGGATGAAAGACAACAACTCCCAGAATGCACTTGTTTTGCTGCCCTTGCGAGGCCACGCCCAAACCACGCCTATCGGTTACAGGCGGCATTACCAGGAAAATTCAAACAACTAGGCTTGCTTTGTTACATATTAATTCTATAAATCGTGAGTTAGTTCATACATTTACAGCGAAATGGTGCTAAATTGCTTTGTACCTGTATGTACACCCAAAACCAGGAAAGGACAAGTAAGTTTCCATCATTTTCCGATTAAGTTAAAGATTTGGAGCGATGTAAACAGTGGCTGCGGGCCATCAAACACCCGAAGTTTGGAGATGACACCGTTATAGAAAACCTAAAAAAAACGCAGAATATGTAGTCTCCATTTCAAGGACTACGAACCAAATATCCTTGCAATGAAGAGAACCATTCTGAAGGACACCGCGATACCATCGATATTCACTTTCCCAGAGGACGAACAGCCTGGGCATCTGGTACCAAGCGTATTCGCCTAGAGGTAAGACTCGCTGATACTAGACTGATAACACAGTAGCCTATATGTAGTGTTGTAGGTAGCAGTAAAACTGCAAACTTAGCAAAGTAACGTTAGATAGACAATTACATATAAGTTGCATATAAGTTGACTGTTATCAAAGTAAAGCCACTGTTCTGTAAAACTGAGTTAGTCTATTTATCTATTTATGCTAACGTTACCACAAAAGCCTGTTGCTGTATTGGTTGAGATGACTGCAGAGACCGATAAATTTGCGAGATGAACCACTGATGTAGTGCAGACAAAATAAAGTTAATTACTGTAAGCTTAAAAATATAATTGACACCCACTTTTGATAAAATCTTTGATCTATGTCCGTGGGTAACCTCAAACGCACATATGTATGGGCGTGGTGAAAAAATGCGGAACTACCTGCTATTACTGGCTGTAGTTTTAAGCCTCTGGCCAAAAAAGCCTCCGATGACACAAAATGACAATTTTTGCGTCATCGGAGGCTTTTTTACAGAATAAAAATGCATAAATCTCTCATCTCAGGCTGATATGAAGGGGGAAAGCACGGTAATTCGAAAATACTAGTGGTATTCTACTAATACAAAGCTTAATGCTAAATCCTGAAGTAACCCTTTAAGGAACTGAGAGCTTTCTAAGTCAAACGCATCGGTGCAAAACAGACACCTCAAGGGAAAGTGCATGACCAAAAAGCAGAAGTAAAACCACTCTTGACCCAGCAAAGAAACTCAGCAGTAGTCTGCTATTACTGTAGGCGAGAAGGTCATATATGCCGTGATTGTAGGAAATTAAAAGGTCACCAAAGGAGGAAGCAATGGGTGAAGCCACAGCAACAGAGAAATAAACCACCAGTAGCCACGTATCCCACTACAGAGCATAATAACCAACAATAGGGGAGCCAGAGTTCCCCAGCCTGAGTCAGTTCCGACTTAATCAATGATGACCCTAACTTTTTCAAATCATAGTGAAGATTTACCTTATGTTACATTGATGGGGCATGGTCAGCCACAAACATTCCTTTTGGATTCTGGAGCAGATGTGACATCAATGACCTCCGCACATTATGACGGTCCAATGTCTAATCAAGTAGTTAACTGGGTATATCAGGAACTGACATTGCATGTCCCATAACACCTCTTGTAGAAGTAAGAGCTCCTGGATTTAAACCATTTTTTCATGAATTTACAATTATACCAGGAACTCTAATTAATTTATTGGGGCATGATATGCATAAATTGAACATGGATATTAAATTTACTGATAAACAAGTTGTGTTTTCCTTCCAGTCCAGTTTGCAGGTCTCAGTGAATCCTTTGCCTATGGAGGAGCCCAGTGAACCACAGCCTGTCTCACCACAGCCTGACACACTTCAGATGGTACATCACAAGATTAACCAATCATTGTGGTCACAATACAAGGACGACACAGGTTTCATAGACATGGAACCTTATAAAGCTAAACTGAAGATTAACAAACCGGTCTATATTAAACAATATCCTTTGTCTAAAGATAAGGAACTTGGTATCAAACCATTGATTGATAATTTCGTCCAGCAGGGTGTCCTCGTACCAATGCATTCACCGTACAACATGCCTGTGAACCCAGTGGTCAAGGCTGATGGAAAAACATGGCAATTGACCCAGGATTTAAGGGCTATAAATCAGTTGATAACACCGTTGGCACCGATCGTCCCTGACGTTCCAACTGTTAACTCTATTCCGTGTATGCACAAATATTTCACGGTTATTGATCTTTGCGCAGCATTCTTCTCCGTACCTGTACATCCAGATACTCAGCCCATTTTAGCTTTTACGTTTCAGAGTAAACAGCTGATGTGGACATGCCTTGCTCAGGGCTTCATTGATTCGCCCGCCGTTTTCTCGGCAGCAGTGCAAAGAACATTAGCTAAAAATGACTGATTTGCCTTCTACAGTCTGTGTGCTTCAATACGCAGATGACATCCTGGTTTCCAGGGAGACAAAAGAGGACTGTGAAAAGGCCTCCATCATTGTCTGCAATGTGCTCGCCCAAGCTGGATTCAAGGCCTTAAGAGACAAGCTTCAGTGGGTCAAGTCTAAAGTGACATACTTGGGACACCTCATAATGCCAGGTTTGAGAGCGATCTCAACTGATAGGGTCCAGATGATCAGAAAAATGAAGTCCCCTCGAACTGTACAGCAGCTTCAAAGTTTTCTGGGGTTAGTGAACTATTGTAGATCATGGATACCTGACCGTGCCATACATGATAGGCATTTGCGAAACCTGATTGACCACAAAGCTCCCCCAAGTACTCTTTTAAACTGGACTGATGAGGCAGAGCTACATTTCACTGCCTTGAAACAAGCCATCACTAAGGCACCCGCATTGGGCCTTCCCGACTATTCCCGAGATTTCCACTTGCATGTCCGCGAGGCGGAAGGGGTGGCTCTTGGCGTCCTGTTGCAACAGCTTGGCTCCACGTATAGACCATTAGCATACCTATCTAAGAATCTAGATAATATAGCTTCAGGTATGCCAGCATGTCTTCGTGCTATAGCTGTGGCTGCTCTGGTTGTACAGATGGCAGAAAGAATGGTTTTATCGCATCTGCTGATCCTTTACACCTCTCATCAGGTAGGAGCTATCCTACACATGCAAACGCAGCATATGACAGCGCAACGACGCTCAGGCTATGAGGCAATCCTGCTGGCTACCAAAAAACCTCACTATTAAGCCAAAAGCATCCATCAACCCTACGCTATTAGGCGTTCTAGGTATGTCTGACATAGATAATGCGACAGATCATGACTGTATCATTGAATTGACCTCCTCGTGTTCTTCCAGGGCCGATCTTTTGGATACGCCCCTGGATGGGGGGAGAATATTTATATAATAATAATAATAATAATAATAATAAATTTTATTTGTAATGCGCTTTTCTTAAAGGGATAGTTCACCCAAAAATGAAAATTTGATGTTTATCTGCTTACCCCCAGGGCATCCAAGATGTAGGTGTCTTTGTTTCTTCAGTAAAACACAAATGATGATTTTTAACTCCAACCGCTGCCGTCTATCAGTGGTATAATGCAAGTCAGCGGGAACTTGGACTGTAAGAATAAATAAAACACGACAGGCAAATCCAAATGAAACCCTGTGGCTCGTGACGGCACATTGATGTTCTAAGACACGAAACGATCGGTTTGTACAAGAAACCGAACAGTATTTATATAATTTTTTACCTCTAATACACCACTATGTCCAACTGCATTCATCACTCGATTCGTAAGGTCTGATCGCGCTCTGACAATGGCAGTGATGTCTCGCTCTCATTGAAGTATATGCGCGAGACATCACTGCCGTTGTCAGAGCGCGATCAGACCTCACGAATCGAGTGATGAACATAGTGGTGTATTAGAGGTAAAAAATGATATAAATACTGTTCGGTTTCTCGCACAAACCGATCGTTTCGTGTCTTAGAACATCAATGTGTCGTCACGAGCCGCAGGGTTTCATTTGGATTTGTCTGTCGTGTTTTATTTACTCTTATTATCCAAGTTTCCGCTGACTTGCATTATACCACTGACAGACGGCAGCGGTTGGAGTTAAAAATCATCATTTGTGTTTTACTGAAGAAACAAAGACACCTACATCTTGGATGCCCTGGGGGTAAGCAGATAAACATCAAATTTTCATTTTTGGGTGAACTATCCCTTTAAACCCAAAGCGCTACAGTAATAAATATAGATGGGTCATGTTCAAAACCTTCTGATGGCATCTACCTTTGTGGCTATGCTGTGGTGTCAGACACTGGAGAGGTAATAGAGGCTTTCGCCTTGGATTATAATTCAGCCCAAGCTGCTGAATTAGTAGCATTAATTCGAGCATGTGAACTGATGGCAGGAAAACATGTAATTATTTACACTGATTCAGAGTATGCATGGGGGGTGGTGCATCATTTTGCTAAAATATGGGAAGCTAGAGACTTTAAAACAGCAGATGGCAAACCCATAGCACATTCTAACCTAATAGGACAACTGACTAAGGCAGTACAGTTACCCTCCAAAGTGGCCATAGTAAAGGCAAAAGGTCAAGCACCAGGGGATGATGAACAAGATGTAGGAACAGAAATGCAGATGAAGCCACCAAGGAAGCAGCGAAGGCTCAAATTAAATCAACATTTGCTGTGGGTAACCAGAGTCAGGTAACTATGACTACGCATATAACTAATATACCTTACATTGACATTCAGATCCTGCAGAGTCAACCAACACAGGCTGACTTGGAGAATTGGGGAAAACACGGATGTGCCTCAGATAAAGATGGGATCTTAAGAGATGAAAAGGGAAGAATAGCGCTTCTGAATTTAGGATTTTTAATCCTCATCAGGCACTACCATGGCTTGTCACACACAAGCTATGCAAAAGTAGTACAGGTAATCAATCAATTATATTGTATTGCAGATGTACACAAAACTGTGAAGCTCGTTTTAGATGCATGTCTTACATGTGCAAAAGTAAATCCGCACAGACCAGTTAAACATGACACACTGCCGCATCCGCAAGCACCGTTTCAGAATCTGCAGATTAACTTTGCGCACATGCCGCCAATAGGTAATTTGAAATACCTTTTGGTAATTGTGGATAGATTGCAAGTGGCCAGAAGCATTCTCATGTCCAAAAGAGGATGCTAAGTCTGTGGTAAAGATTCTAACCAAAGAAATGATTCCTCGATTTGGCATACCTACCACTATTGAAAGTAATAATGGAAGCAGCTCTTGGCCAAAGCATTGTCAGTTGATTGGCATTTCAACACACCCTTCCACATTGTCAGTCATTGTCTAATGTGGAACAACTTAACCAAAACCCTCAAGAGAAGGCTCACAAAAGGCTCCATAGATACTGGAAAGAAATGGCTAGATTTGCTACCCATGGTGTTGACAGAAATAAGAATGACTCCATCTTCCACTACTAAATTATTGCTGTTTGAAATACTAATGGGTAGGCCTTTCCTGGCCCCATGGGTCAAAGGCCGCACAGGCATTACTTCCCTAGGTGATCTGGAGGTGATACAGGAGGACTACGTAACTTCCCTCATCGAGAAACTGAATTCTATATGTGCTGATGTTTCTCTGTGTCTTCCTCTCCCCTTAGAAAAGCCTACTCACTCCTTTGTTCCAGGACAGAGTATGCTGAACAAAAGCCTGAAACTGACAAAGGTGGGAGAACCGAAGTATCTTGGACCAGCTACGGTGATCGCCGAAACGAGGATAGGAGTTCTGACAGATTACCAACCACAGTGGATACACCACGCTTCGAAAATAAAGCACTGTCCTACAGGAGAGCAGGCAAGCTCCAATTCAGAATAGAATCTCAAAAGGGGATTCACCTTACTGCATAACAGGGAGGAGCAAAATACTGATTAAGCTGAGGAAGGAACTACCTCTAATAGTGAGGTGGGGGTTATCCAAAGCCAGAAGATAGATGGCCCATTGAGCCAAACAGTGTTAACTCCTTACACACCTCTGTATGCACTAAGGGCCAAATTTTTATTAATGGATATACCACCTCTAGGGTTTTACACAGTGTTCAGTTGCAGAAGCTGTTGCAGCACATATTGTTCAATTAGCTAAGCGCTCCCTAGAGGAAGAACCAAGATTGGAAGAGAGAATTTTTGAGAGACCATATTTAAACAAAATCATGTTTTTCCTGTTCACAACAAAGTACGGAAGTGTTTAAAAAGGATATGTGTGTGTATTTATACAATAATCAGATCTTATGTGCACAATGATGTTCCACAGGTAAGACATTCTGTCTTAAAGTGGCCATTGTGAGATTCTAGAAACATCTTGTGCTCTGTCTCTTTTCATCATGTGATCTTTCTCTGTACACCCTAAAAGGATTCAGGCCTCACGTCATAGTTATAAGTGAACTTATAGTCCTTTTATGTACTTCAGTTACTGAACTGTTAGTTTCACTTCTTATTTTCTAATTATATAATGTTCCCCGAACAAAAAACTGTGTGCCATGATTGAACTGCACTTTATGTGTCTGTCTAGTCATTGGTACCCAGGTGTACCTGCTTTTCTGTGCTAGATCGCTCAACCTGAAAAGATCTTCTCAAAATACTTGATCTCCAAATTATTTTATCTAACAAAAACAGTGTCTTAAAATGAGGACATCGATGTCCAAGAGGATAACAAGAAATTTGTAAGTGTAACCTATCATTATCACTGTAAGTCTTTGATGTTATACACCGGTCGGTCTGTGTAGAGCCGCTTCAAGTCTTTTATGAATGGTCCCGTGAATCACTTTTGTTACATTGAAAACGCAGATTCAGAAATGAAACACTGCTGTGTATTGCGTGGAGATGAACAGTTCTGCTTTGTCTTTATAGTTTCATTGGCACAACTGAACAAAACAGACAATATATTTGGGACAAAAACAGCACTCACTATCTTGAGTTTTATGGACATTCTAACTGCATTAAGCTCTATCGTGTAGTGAGTTGTTGCCCTGCATTAAATTTCTCTTCAGGCAACGGAATGTAATGTCAGATGGCATACTGTAGGTTTGGGGTGGGGCAAGGGCATTAAAAATTTTAATTTTAAATCGACAGTCAAATGCAGGAAGTTTTCTGTGAGGGTTAGGGGACAGAGTACAGAGTAGCAAGAAAATTGAAAAATGTGAGAAAATCCTCTGCAATAATTGATCATATCATCAATTGCTCAATGTCATATTCATCAAAGTCACAAGTAGACAAATACAATGTAGTTAACATAACATACAAAAATATAATCATTACTTTTACACAGTGTACTTTTTCCACAGCACTGTGAATGCTTAATGGGTTCTGTTCAATAAAGGCATTCAAGAAAATTATTGTTTGTGTTGTAGTGTGTCACACTGTGTTTCGTCTATACTTGTGACTTTGATGAAGAGCAGATGACAACCAGACGCCAACCATGATCTTGCATACCCCTCAGCAAATGTGCAGTTGCACCCCTGGTTACTCAGAACACCTTAGTTAAAATAAATTGATTTTACTAAACAGAATTTGTTACAGCAGATTTCTAGTTTGCACTCCCAACATGCTTTGCTTCAGACTCTAGGAGTAATTATTTCACTTTCAAATGAAAATTACCCCAAGCTTTAAGCTACGCCCACACGAAGCCAGAGCTTACCCTATCCGTTCTTTTTTTTCCCTCGTCTCAAGAAATATCTGAATCCACACAAAACCACTGAAACGACTCAAAACTATGTAGTATACATGCCAGACCAGTATGTGGCGCTGTAATTCACAAAAACGTGTCTCTGTGTGGACTGGGCCTTACTCACCCTCAAGCCATCCTCAAGCAGATAAGGATATGGGGGGAATTCTTATATGGACTCAAGGACTGGAGGTAAATTTAGAGGTAAATCACATGTACAAATGGGCTCTGATGCTGATTCAGGGGTTAAAGTGGACTCCGATGCAGACTCGGGCTGGAACGAGCTGGATACAGAACTCTGAGACTGGAGCGGACTCATTACTGAATTCTGGGACTGGAGCGGACTTGTGACTTAAATCTGGGATGAGGCTGAACTCAGGACTGGAGCCATCTCTGTACAGTGCTCGTGGGCTGGAGCCATCACTAGACTAAGGTCAGGGGCTGGAGCCACTGGGCTGTGTTTAACAGACTGGGGAATTTCTCTCACTGGATCAAACTCAGGAATTTCTCTCACTCTGGAGGGAGGAACTGATGAGTGGAGTGCTTCCTTGAAACCGCCCTGATGAATATGAGGGAAGGATCAGCTCATTTCAATATTAGGGCCGCACTGTTGGATGTTGGATGCAACTGGGGATGTTGCTTTCCTGGACTGGGGAATGTTAGGATACTCAGGAGTGATGACAATGACGGTTGGAGAAACTAGTGGTTCATCGACTAGAACTGACTTTATGGTGGAATCACGACAGCCAGAGACAAGGGAACTTGTGAACTTGTTTCTCTATAGTCTTGAGATGATGAAACTGATGATTCAACAGTATATGCAGAACCACACCACCACAGAACAAGGTCCAAAAATTGCTCAAGTGTCTCACATCCATCGATCCCTGAGACCAGATGGTAGACATCATCAACTAATCCATCTTTAAAGCACCGGATAAGGATATGATCATCCCACGTCGTTAGATAACAGTACTCCAGGAATTCCTACACATCTTCCTGCCATCTTGAAATATGGTGCACAGGAAAGCCCCAAGTATAATGCGTATATGATGTCTTTTCAGTGCTCCGGTGAAGTTCACTTAATTTTTATAATTTAGTTTCAATTTTACTTTAGCTCTGCACTTAATCTGACTCCAACTTCAAATGATTATTACATTTAGATTGTGTTTCTAAATTATTGGTTATGTATTAATTTAGATATTTGACTAGGGTTGTAACGGTATGAGATTTCCATGGAATGATAACCATCTGAGTAAATATCACGGTTTCGCGGTGTCACGGTATACGGTATTAAACAATCAATTTTTATTTATCATCAATTAAAATGACCAATAAATTAATTAAAATGTTTGTTTTCTCCATTCAGATTTCAATAATCAAAAACAATCAAATACATTTAATAAATTATTATGGATTAGAAATTGAACAACTTTTATTAATAATTAAAATTCAGAAATTCTGCTTTGACTTAATTCTTCTGGCTTTTATTTTTTTAATACAAATATGATCAAAAATGATGGAAATGAAATTAACTTTTTTATAATTATTTTGAGAAGTACATTCTATTTAACAATCATAATAAATTTGTTAATTTCTTCGAGTTAAAAACCGGTCTTTTATTTTGACGGGATGTAGTGAAGAGCTTTGAGTTTCAGTGTATTTGACAATGGTTTTTCTCACATAAAATGATGAAATGCTCATTAAGCGCTATCTCAGAGCAACCGTGGATATGTTTGTGTTCATGTCCTCTGATAACGAGACGGCAAACACTTAAAAAAACAATAAGAGCGCCGCACATACTTGAGTATGTAGTACAGGAAACGGCGCAGCTCATTCACACAGACTGACACGTTAAACAGACAGATATATTTATACAGCAGTCTGTTTGCGTTTAATATTCAAATACCCCACCTAGACCATGTCGCGATCTGATTTATTGTACAGCTCTGCTTTCGTTTTATTCATCAGTCCAACAAATCGCGCGTTTTTTACCTGACATCGCTGCGTTATACTGTACATTCCATTTCCATGACTGGATATAAACGGAACATACCTGCATCTACACGGATGGTGTTCTCGAATATAGGTCAACATGTTTGATGTGTTTCCTCCTTTTGCAGGTAGGCCTACTTTGCGCCCGCATTGTTTTTGGATATCTACACTCGAGGACAGCCCCGCGTTTGTTTTTCTATATCTAAAGTATTCCCATACTGCAATTGTAACTTATTTTTCAACGGGGCACAAAGAATAGAGATAGCAACTTCTGTCTCTGACATTGTCTGCTGTATGTGTGGGTGTGGAGCAAGTTTAGTGAAGTGGAAAGTTGTTGTCTATGCGCAAGTGTAATTCTGCGTCTTGATTTTTTTTTTTTTTTTTTTTACCATACCGTAAGTAAGCAAATGTACACGGTATGATAATCGTATGTGGTCATACCGTGATATATCGTCATACCGGTATATCGTTACAACCCTATATTTGACTATTCTGGGTACCGTCCCATACTTTCAATTATCTGTTCATTAGGGACCCGATATTGTATAGAGAATTCATGTCGGCCAGTCGTATTCTTACGGGGACAAACTCATCAGTTCTAATCCTTACTCAGAGGGTGCAGAGTTTACTAATGCATTTGAGTCAAACCACTCCATGCTTATTCATACAAAAATGCAGTTTTCTTAGTCACAATGCTGCAACTTGCTAAGTCAGTGATAGACAGAAATCAAAAGGCCCCAAATGATGTGCCACATGCTCCTTTCCTTGAGCCTTTAGTTTGACTTATCTTGATGCAGATTTGCAGAAATACCAGACTCTACTTAATCTAGTGGTCAGAAGAATCTAAAATAAATCAAGTATAACATTTTATTTTTCAGGTAAAAATGTATCATGCCAATTACATAATTAAACAATTAGAAGCCAATTCAGAAATAATAAATAAATAACATCAGTTGCTCAAAGATGACTAAGGGCCCAGGTGAAAAAAAGTACATTTCTATAATTTATTCAAAGTACTCTATTTAAGTGCACTAATTTTGTACTTAATATAATAAAAATTGTTCTTTATTTTACTTAAAATCATCTTAAGAACATCTAAGTGTACTCAACTGTGCTATTCTGAGACAGCATGAAATATGAACTTAAATGTGCCTTTAAAGGCGCTCTAAGCGATATGACGCGTTTTTAGGCCCAATTTTTTTTGTCACATACAGCAAACATCTCCTCACTATGCGCTAGCTGCCTGTCCCCTGAACACACTGTAAAAAAAACGCGGCCTCTGTAGTCGCCACAAGCTCCAAAAACTGCAATAAAAACAAACTGATGCAGCCTGGACCACTTAACATAATAAACACGCTCCAGCCAATAACCGACAAGCAGCGTCAATACGCAAGCTACTTACATTTTAAATGCGCGTTCATGACTGTTTCAGGAAGCATGGAGGGGAGGGCCAGGAGGAGTAGGAGGGAGGGTCTAGCTAGCCTCTGTTTTGTTTGATAACACTTCGAACGTCAACAGGAAATTACTCCGCTCAGAATCGCTTAGAGCGCCTTTAACATACTATCTCTGTATTTAAAAAATGTATTTAGATAACACTTACAGTACATTTGAACTCATAGTGTACTACAAGTGGTAACTAAATACATTTTTTAAATACAGAGATAGTACATTAAAAGCACATTTTAGTTCATATTTCATGGTGTCTCAGAATAGCACAGTTGACTACACTTAGATGTCCTTAAGATTGTCTTAAGAAGTACTAAAGAAGAATGTTTAGTATATTAAGTACAAAATTAGTGCGTGAAAATAGAGAACTTTATAGAAGCATACTTTTTTTTTTACACCTGGGGGGAAAGGGGAAAAATAATAGATTGACAAGATACATAATTTGTGGTATACAGGCATTCTTAATTAACTTTTGTGTTCAACAGCAGAATGAAACTCATTTAGGTTTGGAACAACTTGAGTAAATGAGTGAACTATTCCTTTAAGCATGACCCTGTAGTGGCTGGAGAATGAGCACTAATTAGCCAAAATGAGCTACGTGGAAAATTGTACCACAAATGCACAGGAATGTGGTTTCAAATTATTTAACTATAATACTAACTTTTAATATTAAGATCAGAGGAATCTTCTACACTTATCTTCTCAAACAACAACAACAAAATCAAAAAATACATGACCTGAGCATGGTTTCCCCCCAATTAATGACAATATTGTCATTTTTAGAATTGAACTCTATTTGGATCATTGATCATTATTTTCCTGTTTATCCATGTAAAGCTGATTTAAAATAATCTGCATTGTATAAAGTGCTATATAAAAAGGGGGACTTGACTTGACCTGATTACACTTATTAAATATATATATATATATATATATATATATATATATATATATATATATATATATATATATACACACTGTAAATGAGTGTTTGACATACAAGTTTAAGTGAAAGTCTGAGGCAATTTTAAGAAAATACTAAAATTGGTAGTTAACAGACCTAAAGATCTTAAAGATCTAAATAAGATTCTATTGTTCATCTTAATGGAAATGCAAAAATAACACACCTTTCATGTTCTTCACAACACTGCTGTCTCATTGGCTGATCTGTGACAGATTTGTCAAATCACAGCATTGCCACACCCACCTCAGCCAGCCCTCTATAAAAATGTCATGCTCTAGTATAGTTTACACACAGCAGCTGTACCTGAGAACTGGACAGGCTAAGACACAAAAACTACTGAAGAATCTAGAAGAAATAGGTATGTTGTTTACAGAGTTATTGTTTGTTTTTGTTTTTTTTCACATTTAGAACTTTTGCTCTAATAGATGTAAATATTATACAAAATTCTACATCAACTTCCACAGAATGTGGTAACAGTGTAATAATTATAATCAGTCATCAACAACAAATCATAATGCATTACAGATCAGTAGTTCAAATCTGATAAAATACATTACAGGTTATAAAAATACAGGCAAGTTGATATTTCCATATTTCCATATAAATTAATCCTGTGTGTGTGTGTGTGTGTGTGTGTGTGTGTGTGTGTGTGTGTGTGTGTGTGCGTGCGTGTGTGTGTGTGTGTGTGTGTGTGTGTGCGTGTGTTTTTGTGATTTATGAGGACACAAATTTGTATAATGACATGGGTATTACACTGGTTTACACAACATAAACATGAAATAAGAGGACATTTCAGAGTCATTCTTATTTAAAATAGCTCACTTTGATAGCAAAACAAACCTGTGTGTGTGTGTGTTTTTGTGACATATCAGAACACAAATGTGTATAATGACATGGGTATGACATAGGTATTACAAAAAGAGGTGACTTATGAGGACATTACCCCATGTCCCCACTTTTCAAAAGGGTTATAAATCATACAGAATGGCTTTTTGTGAGAAAGTAAAAGTGTGCACAGTTTTCTGTGATGGTTAGGTTTAGGGGTATGGAATGTCCCCATAATTCAAAAAAATCAATGTGTGTGTGTGTGTGTAATATATATATATATATATTACACACACACAAATATATATATATATATATATATAATATATATATATATATAAATAAATAAAACACACTTACATATATTACATTTCTATATATATATATACACACATACACACATACATATACATATACACATACACATACACAGTGCCCTCCTAAAGTATTGGGACAGTAAAGACAAAATTGCTCTGTTAGCTGTGGTGTCAATACATCTATAAATATGAGTAAAAGATTAATATGAGGTAGAAGTACAGAATGTCACATTTTATTATTGGCTGTTTCAACACAAAATGTTTTACCAACTAAGAAGTACAGCACTTTTGGAGTTTCATCCCTCTGCCTAATGTGAGTTTAAGGATTGGGACATTTTAACGTAAAGCAAATGTAAAAGTGTAAACGCTAATATTTAATTGTAAATCCCTTGCAAGCAATCACAGGAGCGAGTCTGTGACCCATAGACATCACCAGACTCTTGGTTTGAAATGCACACTTTGAAATGCTTTTCCAAGCCTTTAATGAAGCCATTTTCAATGGTTGCTTGTTTTGGGGAATTTCTGCTTTTAGTCTCCTCTTCAGCTGGTGAAATGCTTGTTCAATAGGATTTAAATCTGGAGACTGATTTAGCTAATCTAAGGCCCAAAATTTCTTTACCATGATAATCTCAATTGAGTTAGTAGTGCTAGTGTTTTGGGTCATTGTCCTGTTGCCATATGAAGCACTTCCCAGTGAGTCTGGTGGCATTTTTTTGAACACTGGAAGGCAAAATTGTTTTGTACACTGAATTAATTCTTCTGCTGTCATCTCTGAATAAGTCATCAATAAAGAGAGCCTGTTCCAGAGGCAGACATGCATGCCCATGATACACTACCTCCACCATTCTTTCCAGATGAGGTTGTATGCCTTTGATCATTTGCAGTTTCTTTTTTTCTTCACACTTTTGCTTTCCCACTTTGATAAAGGTTCATCGTCGTCTCATCTGTCCATAAAACTCGGTTCTAAAAATCTACTGGCTCATCTCTGTGTGTTTTTGCAAATTCTAATTGGCTTTCCTATTTTTGGTACTGAGATGTTTGATCTTGCTGTGTATCCTCTGTAATTCTGTTGGTGAAGTCTCTTGCGAACAGCAGATTGTGAGACCTTCTGGAGGTTGCTGGTGATTTTACTGACAGTTATTTTAGAGTTTTGTTCACAGCCTTTGTCACTTGTCAACTGCTGTTGATTTTCTCAGCTGACCTGGTCATTGTCAGTTGCTGAAGCTTGCCAGTGGTATCTATCTTTTTCAGGACATTCTAAACTGGACATTCCAAGTCAATCTCCAGATTTAAATCATATTGAACAAGCATTTCACCAGCTGAAGAGGAGACTAAAGGCAGAAACTCCCCAAAACAAGCAACCGTTGAAAATGGCTGTATTAAAGGCCTGGAAACACTTTTCAAAGTGTGAAACCAAGAGTCTGTTGATGTCTATGGGTCACAGACTCGCTTCTGTGATTACTTGCAAGGGATTTACAATTAAATATTAGAGCAATTTGTCTTTACTGTCCCAATATTTATGGAGGGCACTGTATATTATATGGACATTTACCTATGGGTGTAAAAAAATGTTCCAATTAATACTCATTGTGCTGCAGAGTCAATTTCAGATCATATGTTCACTTTCACAACAGACATGGAACAGTAAAATTTGCACTTATTATGTAATGTCTTAAATGCAGTTCTGTTTCTTGTGTTGACGTATAACAGTTCTATTGACAACAATAAAATGTACGCTTGCGAGTGCAAAATAAAGACAAAGTTTTAAAGGCATTCAATATTCTACAAAAAACAAATGCAATTTTCATTTCATGTGAATTTTTAAGTTATAAAATCTATGCAGTTAGCATAGTTAGCATGACCAAGTTTCTGTGAATCTTCATCAAATTTCATAATCATTACTGAATTGTCATCACAGTAAATATTTACACCTCTTACATATAGCATATTAACAGGACGTTTGTGATGAATGTACTTTCTAGATTTCTAATTCTTTAATAGACCCTCTCTCTCTTCCTCTCTCCTTGCATAACAGATTTTGATCTTCAAAACTTTGAAAATGGGAAGTAATAACTCTGGTGAAGATCGGGAACGCAGAAGAGCTGAAGAAGCTGAGCAGGAACGCATCAGAGCAGAAAGGGAAAAAAACAGAATGGCGGAAGAACTTAATAGATTAAGACAAGAAAGTGAATTAGAGCGATTGAGAGAGGAGAGAAAAGCAGCGGAGCAGCGCAACAGAAGCGAAGCAGAAAGACGAGCACTCCAGGAACAATATGACAAAATACAAAATGAGAGAAACATGCAGAGAATGAAAGAAGAAGAGAAAAAGAAAATCGACAAGGAGAACAGATGTAAAGAGGAAGAAGAAAGGAAAAGAATTCACATAGAGAAGCAAAATGCACAAAAAGAAGATTCTAACAAAATGTGATGGTTTTGGGTTTATTAATAGGAATCATTTTTTTAAATCTCTATTCATCATACAGAAAGATTTTGTGAAGATTTTCTTTTTCCATGTGTCTACTTTGTAAACACTTTATTTTAAAATTTACTATAAATAAAGTTTTACATCTTATTTACTGCCTCCAAAGATGAGTATGCATAACTTTTAAAACAATGCTTATCCTTCTTAGCTTTTTAATTTTGGATGACATGCATAAAAAATGTTCATATTTGTTTTTCCATAGACTTATTGATCCTAATACATACAGTGTTGGGAAGGTTACTTTGGAAATGTAATAGGTGACAGATAACAAGTACCCTATTTAAAATGTAATAAGTAGTGTAACTGTTTCAATTACCCTACATTATTAAAGTAATTTATTACATGGCTCTGTGGAATATTTGATTCTGATCAATCGAGGTCAATCATGCCATCCAGCGGTTTGTTATTCCCTGATAACAACCGCTAAAAACAGATAACACAGGCTCATCCAGGTAACTGAAGTCTGCAGCGCTATAGAGTGTATGCACTGACATCACATTCCCGCCGGAACACGCCCCCTCAGCTGGATTGAGTGGCAAAAGAGCCAGCTGCATGACTGGATTTAATAGGGGAAACTGTAAAAACATGATTAAAACAAACTAATGTGAGAAGATTTTGGTAACACTTTAGATTACAGCCCCGAAAATACTACAAGTACAATGAATTTACAGCGTAACTTTCAATAATTATAGTGTACCTATAAAGTAAGTATGTGTAAGTATAGGGGAACAATATGTAATGTCTGGGGAATAAAGGTGTAACAACCAGGAAAAAAAAAAAAAAAAATTATACTGTAAGTATTTTAGAACTAAGGGGTACCTATACTATTATGATAGACAACAATCTTACGCTTGGGAGCAATTTAGCGAGAAAGTGCACTGATTAAGTTAGAAAGAACTTGGAAAGTTGGCAAGTAGGAAGAACTTTTGCAATCTTTTTTAATACATGGGGAAATATGCTTTAACACACTCTAGACCTGCTATATTGCTAAATCTACACAGTTTTTCATATCAACAGAAAATTTACCAGGATAACCTGGCTTCTCTCGAGATTTTCCTGCTTCAGAGCAGTCATAGTTAATGATATGCTAAAGCCTGCCGGCACGTTGTTGTGAGTGGTTACAAGGTAGTTTGTGACGTCACAAACACCCACGATTTCAAACCGCGGGTTTTTGGTTTACTGCAGTTTCAAACATAAAATACTTAGCAATGGTGCTGACTTAGGAATTTGCACATGGTTTGTCTTAAAGCATATTAAAAACACTAAATAGACACATAAACAACTTTAAAAACTTGATTTTCACCACAGGGGGTCTTTAAGAGGGAACCCCATGTCTATTCTGTAAGAAAATACAGTAGCCTACACTGCTCACTGTTTACTTATCTTTTATCTTCATGTCATCTGAGATGGATCTGACTTTCCTTCTTTAGAAGAACACAAACAAAGGTTTTTAGAAAAATAAATCATCTGAGAATGCTTTATAATGCAAGCTCATGTGTTCCTAAAAGTCGAAGCATCAAACAGCACAAACAACAATAACTAGTAATCCATACGACCCCAATAAGTGATTTTTGAAACAGTACCCGAGTACAGTTGAGACACCCATCCGGAATGCTGTAAAGCTGCCTAACCAATTCACTGCAATTCAACAGTTTTTATTTCCATTTAGTATTTTATTTGATTATTTGTTTAGTTAAAAGTAGTTCATTTGTAAAATATTGAACAGTAATGGCAAACAGCGATACAATATTTAATTTCAGTTCATCATTTTAATATTAACAGTTGAAAAGTTGAGTAACAGTAAAAAACATTGAACAATTGCAAACAGCAATAATAAAACAGATTTTATATATATATATATATATATATATATATATATATATATATATATATATATACACACATATATATACACACTATATTCCCAAAAGTATTGGGATACCCCTCCAAATCATTGAATTCAGATGTTTCAATCACTTCCATGGCCACAGGCGTATAAAATCAAGCACCTAGGCATGCAGACTGCTTCTACAAACATTTGTGAAAGAATGGGTCGCTCTCAGGAGCTCAGTGAATTGAATTGAAAGTGTGGTACCGTGATAGGTTGCCACCTGTGCAATAAGTCCATTCGTGAATTTTCCTCACTACAAAATATTCCACGGTCAACTGTTAGTGGTATCATAACAAAGTGGAAGCAATTGGGAACAACAGCAACTCAGCCACGAAATGGTAGGCCACGTAAAATCACAGAGCGGGATCAGGGCATGCTGAGGCACACAGTGCGCAGAAGTCGCCAACTTTCTGCAGAGTCAATAGCTACAGACCTCCAAACGTCATGTGTCCATCAGATTAGCTCAAGAACAGTGCGAAGAGAGCTTCATGGAATGGGTTTCCATGGCTGAGCAGCTGCATCCAAGCCTTACATCACCAAGTGCAATGCAAAGCGTTGGATGCAGTGGTGTAAAGCCCGAGCCACTGGACTCTAGAGCAGTGGAGATGTGTTCTCTGGAGTGACCAATCACGCTTCTCTGTCTGGCAATCTAATAGATGAGTGTGGGTTTGGCGGTTGCCAAGAGAATGGTACTTGCCTGACTGCATTGTGCCAAGTGTAAAGTTTGGTGGAGGGGGATTATGGTGTGGGGTTGTTTTTCAGGGTTTGGGCTTGACCCCTTAGTTCCAGTGAAAGGAACTCTTAATGCTTCAGCATACCAAGGCTGGGTTTCCCGATAACGTTGTCTCTTAGCGCGCAACGAAGACTCTAAAGGTAGACCTTGACTGAAGATATGCCGTTTCTAGGCATGTTTCCCGAACTATACCTTAGGAGGTTGCTTAAGATATATCTTCTTAAGTGCGACGTTACCAGGTGCTGTCCATAAAAAGAAGTGTTCTTCATAAAAAGAAGCACTTCAGAAGTAGAAATTGCATTTATCAGCACTCATGGGATGTTATAAAAGTAATCCAAATTGCAAACTAAATCTATATTGTAATTTATCTAATATATGTAATTTATTTTCTGGCGATGCTAGAGCCCCCATCAACGTGAGTTTAAGGCGACCGTTATTTAGAACAAAGTTTTAATTCCTTGGAGACGCGTCATGCAGCTGACAGACATGTAGGTGTCACATTTATATCGTTTTTTTCATTTTTTATTCAAAATATTCACAAACTTGTTAACTATATCATGAATTTTATGATATATTGCGATTGTAAAATATGTGGAAGTGAATGTGTTTTGTTGCGCGATGAGTTTGCACGGCAGTTAGAGCTGTCGGATTTACAAAATCTTCCCCGAAATACATAAAAGTTTGCTGGTGAACTGGAAGAAGAATAGAGTAAACTTTATTGTTTCATAAACAATGTGTATCTAATATGAATAAAACACTTCGTCAAATTATAATTGAAAGGGTTATTGTTGCAGCTTCCGTAGACATCAGTGTAATTTGAATTTAACAAATTATGAATGTCTTTTTTTATGCAGTAGCCTACTTAATTCAAATGTGTATTTAAATGTCTGAAACCTAAAATAAAGCGCGATGAGGTTAAAAACACCGAATAGTTGCGATAACGACAAGCGCAGAGCGCGCGTCTGCCTCTGGATCAGCGCTAAAGCACATTTGAAATTAGCATTTTATTCTTGCCATAATCCTAATCGAACACTGGGTGTATTACAGCTTCAGAATTATATTCGTATTGACTGTCAACAGTGATAAGGTATAGCTAAGAGTGCTCCAGACCAACCTTAAGAAAGTATGACTTACAGAAGGTACACTTAACTAAGAACGTTTCGGGAAACACGTATTAACGTTAAGGTACAGCTTAAGGTATAATTTAAGAACGACGTAGAGTTAAGAAGGTTTCGGGAAACCCAGCCCAAGACATTTTGGACAATTTCAAGCTTTTCTTGTCGCTCTGTTCAGAATGTCTTGTGTGTTAACCGGGAACATACTCTGGGTTGGCTGAACTTACTCACGGACGCGTTTTCGGGAGTATGTGATGGTTCAGTGTGTACGGTAAGTTAACCTTGTGTCTTTTTCATTTTTTTATTCTTGCAAGAATGTCATTCACAGAGTCTTTGCAGAGAAGCGCAACCTCACATGTGCGGGGTATCTTATATATGCACATATATTACCATATATTAGGACTGGAAAGCAGGGACGGATTATGGGTTGTGTGGGCCCCTGGGCAAAACGTTCGAGAGCCCCCCCCAACCCCCCGCCTTAAAAAAAAAAAAAACGCCAGCATTGTCTGGGATAGCTAGTTGTTACATCATCATGCCACTTGTGGGTCCAAACTAGTGCGGCGTACGCGTACTGAGCAAATATGACACTGGACAATAGCCTATGTAAACCCCCGAAATCATAAGTTGATTTATTTCATTGGGCTTTGGCTTTGCATATACTGCATACAGTATCCGACCATACACCGGCAGCGCTTTCTCTCTCTCCTCTCCGACAGCGCGTTTACGCACACCGCAGTTGTACAGAGCCACGCCTCCTGTCACTCACTCAGAGCAGCGGCAGGCCTCGAGACTCTCTCTCGGTCCAGTGGAAGGGTTTTTGTTATATAACAACCGATATGACAACTTTAGCACATTTATCAGCTATACATTCATTCAGTGTTTCCCATTAATGACCCTGTACTGCCGCCACCGTTTCATAATGAACTGAACATTTAAAACATACTACGTTTTACAACGAGCTAAAATCGAAACCGTGATATGGCTTTGTGCCTATATAAAACAGCAAAAGACAGCGATTAATTATATATACACTCTGTCTGTGCTGCGTGTTTTAAAGAGAAGTGCGCACATCTGCGCACGCGATCGGCTGGTGATCTGGTGATCAAAATAAAAGCCCAAGGATTTATCTTTTAAAAAGAAATCGTACAAAAGTATTGTAAAAAAGATGTTTGAACCCTTTTTAATGTCCAGGTACAAGTCAATGCTGTTTCTTTGTTCAATTTGCACACTGTACATGGGTTGAAGCTCTTAATTTTGAGTTTCCAGAGAGCACCAGATTGATGCATTTAACCTTAAAATTTTCAAAATTTTCTTCCGGGGGGGCATGCCCCCGGAACCCCCTAGAGCTGGTACATCCAACAAAGTTTTACAAATTACAGTGTCAAATAATGTACATTTTCTGAACAAGAATATGTCAACAAAAGCTCCTTTCATGTCAGTAAAGCTGTTAATAGAAAATTAAATTGTCTTTGGACAAATATAGATTTGGTCTAAGCCCCGAATGTTTACAATGTCTGGCTCCGCCCCTGATCATCCCATTTCTATTCAGCAGCCTGGTTATTACCATGGGAAAAGATAGGTCTCTCCCCATGATTTACGCATTGCAAGGAGTCCAATGTGAAAAAAACTGTTATTAACACCAACTTTCTCAAATTAATTCAAATATTTATTATTTGTAGTGTCATTATTGATGTCACGTACATTCACATCAGAAGAGCCCAGAGCGACGAAAGTCATTATTTCTCGGCGAATTGGCCGAACAAAGCAAATTCACTGGCAGCGAAGCGAATTGGGCGGGCCAGAGCGAAAAAGAGAAGTTAAAAGTCAGTTAACCTTATGTAATGAGTTATGACGCGGTTCGGTGAAAACCAATTCTAATATATAGATTTACCAACGCCCCACGGTAACAGGCTAAATCAAACATTCCAATGAGCGAACAAAGTGAATAAAGCAAATTCAACAACGAAGCTTCTTCAACGACCTTGGAGACGTGTTCGCTTTGGTCTCTCCTGGTGTGAACGTACAGTGAGAGCCATGTTGGGGCACGGTTAGTGATCACACTACATGTGTACCGTGTCCAGCTGAACCATGCCAGAATCCACCTGTGTACCATATCCCCGTACAGAACGGAGTGATCAGGGGTGTAGTGGTAAAATAAGAATTCTGTGATCACATTTTGTGCATAAACTATACTATGATGTGCATTTAGATCAATTGAGAAGTGGGTAAACTCTAATTCTGAAATTTCAGAGGTGGGTAAACCGTGTTTACTTGCGTTTAGCCTCCACTACAGCCCTGGGAGTGATTACACTGGTCAAACTCTTACACTGCTACACTGGTCTGGGGGCCACTCAGCGGGCAGGTTAACCGCCTCCATCCCACCATGCTACCGCTCCCTAGTCAGAGGGCCTTCTGTAAGGCTGTTAACACGCCCCCCTCCCCTCCCCCCAGAAGCCAGGGGCCCCATGGTAGGGGCCCTTGTAATCAGATGGCCCTCTAAAGGTACACTACACCCTCCTCCCTAGCCTAGGGCCTCCTAGTAGGGCCCTCATAATCAGAGGGCCCTCTAAAAGCCCCCAAAGCCCCCATCCTCCCTATGGCCCCCTGGTAGCCAGAAGCCAGGACCATAATAGGAGGGCCTAAGAGGGCCTTCTAAAAGTAGGCTCCCATGCACCCATTTCCCTTTAAAGTTCCTATAGCAGGGCCGGGGGCCCCCTGAAAGCACCGACCTCCCCCCCCACCACCACCACCACAACCACCACAATTCAAGGGCCCTTGGCAGCCAAACGCCCTCCCTATAGGGTCAGGGGCCCTTGTAGGCAGAGGATCAAAGAATGTAGGCCCTCTAAAATAGACAAACGAAAATACATTGTTGATAAGCGTTGCAAATTGTTTTGGGCTAGGGGCCCCACGGGCCCCCTGCACCCCTAGGGCCCCTGGGCAGCGGCCCCGCTGGCCCGGTTCGTAATCCGTCCCTGCTGGAAAGTACACAAAGTGTTTCAAATTTCACTTCTGTTCCTAGCAGTCACGTCTAGCTTCTACAAAATGATAGTTTCAAGGATGTGCAACTGTTTCTGAAAAACAAGTTGTTGTAACTTCTCCTAATCAGCATATTAAGTTTAATTATGTGCCAGTAAATTTCCACTCAGCATTAGCAAACTGCATACAGAGTCACAAATCATATAAAGTACAAAACAGAATTAGGAATTAGTTTATCCACTACAATAAATGCTAAGAAATTAGTTTGCCACTACACTCCTCCCTTTTGATGATTAATTAATCAATCATAGGTTTTATACTTTCTTTCATACACACTCATCACATCAGATATGTTAATCCTTTCAGTTCAAAACACATATTTTTATTGAATCTAGAAAAATTACCTTTAAACAAAATGGAGTGACCAATATTGTTGTTTTTTTAACCATAATTTTCTCTTTGGACACCGTGTTCCATTTTCTTTGCCAGAGAACTATGCATAGTCAATAAATAATCTATTTATGTCTTTACCCCTAGTTGGTTAATATAATAACACTCCGTTGGCTCCGTTGCTTCCCTGCCTCTCCTCTGTCTGGCTTTTGATTGATCCTGCCACAAAATTGGATATCAAAATTGTCCTTAGGAAAAGTCTCAAGTGAAAATTTCACCTTTCCCTTCACTGAATCAGTTCTCTCCATGCTGACCCCTCAAGAAGGGGAGCTGAAGGCCCATCAACCACTTCCTCTTCTTCTCTCTGCAGTCATGTTGTGTCAAACAAACTTCAGTCGTCGACCTCTAGCGAAGGGTCTCTTATATACGCACATACATTATGATATTAGGATTTGAAAAGTACTCAGTGTTCAAAGTTTCACTTCCTAGCAGTCAAGGTTAGTTTCTCTAAAAGATAGTTTTAAGGATGTGCAGCTGTTTTCACAGTTTCTGAAAAACAAGATGTTGTAACTTTCCTTATCAGCCTGCCAGTAAATTTCCACTCAGCATTAGCAAACTGCATACACAAATCATATAAAGTAAAGAGAAATAAATGCTATAAAGAAAAACAAATAAAAACAATAAAGAAAACAAATTTCCACTACACCTATACAATGTGTTATTTTTATTCATCTGTTCTGTTGACAAAGTAAGATTCCAGCATTCCTTGCTTTTGTAAGGGAGAAATAATGTGTCTTGATTACAAAAAGAATGCATGATGCATTTTGAAGAATGCGTTCTGTACCTGCATCAGCAAAGTTTGCATTCACTATTTGCGCAAAAAATTATGGGAACACTGACATCGTCATATTGCTTACACATGTATGCATGTTAGGTTAAGAGCAAAGCAGGGGAAATTTAAATGTACAATCAAAAGCCAGCATTTTTACGTTTTTGTTCATCAGAAACACCTATATTATGCTCAAGGCATGCAACAAGTGGCCTATAGCCTGTATGTAAACAAGCAAAACAAACGCATTTGTATGGGAAATATTTTTTAATCAACAAAAAACCCTGACCCACAGCCACTGTACACTACAGTAAGTAGGTAGGTTTAGCTCAGCTGTTACATGAATTAAAGCCTTGTTCTTGAGCTAATCTGAAAGCCACACAAAGTTTGGAGGTCTGCACTGTGCGCCTCAGCATGCGCTGACCCCGCTCTGTAATTCTACGTGGCCTACCACTTCGTGGCTGAGTTGCTGTTGTTCCCAATTGCTTCCACTTTGTTATGATACCACTAACAGTTGACCGTGGAATATTGAGTAGTGAGGAAATTTATTGCAGAGGTGGCAGCCTATCACGGTACCACACTTGAATTCATTGAGCTCCTGAGAGCGACCCATTCTTTCACAAATGTTTGTAGAAGCAGTCTGCATGCCTTGGTGCTTGATTTTATACACCTGTGGCCAAGGAAGTGATTGGAACACCTAAATTCAATGATTTGAAGGGGTGTCCCAATACCTTTGGCAATATAGTGTATGATTAAGGAAAAAGAGCATACGCATATGCCCAATGGAAAAAATACAAATAATCAAAAGTTATACAGGGATAATGCGATGGTGTATTGTGTGTGTTTAAATACATTGATAGCTTGCAGATGATCGCTACGCAAAAGCTGCGCATACTCGTCACTCTTTAGCTCCGCTCACACGGCACGCTTCCAGGCGCTCAGCTGTTTTCGGAAAGACTTGGTACGGCATATGTATCTTTTATGAGTATGATAAAACTAAAGACTTTTTCGGAGATATGAAGGATGCACTACTACTCTGTAGGTACTCAAGATTAACATGAGATTAGCAGAAACTGTGTGTGATACCCCCCTTTAATAGGGCTGGGCTATGTTGTAAAAGGTGGGGCTGATGTTAATATAATAGAACACGCCGCTTTTTACACCATCTTTGTCAGACTGAAGTAAAGTATGCTGCACTATGGCGAAAGTAACAGCATTTTGGATTTGAATTTTTGCCGTTTGTACTACAGAACACTATATTTTGTGGCGTCTCAGTAAAAAATGTTTTCTGCGTAGAAAGCGTCCTACATTTAATCTTACGGTCATTTCTCAAATATGCATGTGTGATTCAGAGAACAAACATACACACAAAAAACGTGCATGTACGTCTTTTCCAGATGTGATATCTATAAATCAAAAATGATCTTAAATTTGTTCACAGCTGAATGGGTTCGATCTCCGCTTTGTAAAAGCCGCCTAATTAATGTTAAATATGAACGTTGGCGTGGATTTTAACACGCACACACTCTATGATCAAATCGGTGCGTACGCACGTTTTATAAATGAGGCCCCAGGTATTTGGTTAATGCCGAAATGTGACCCATTTGGCTGTCAGTTCTCTATCGTGGATAACAGAAAATACATAAAGCAAATTTGCCTGTGAACATTTTATATAAATACAACATAGGTAGGTCTACATACAGGTGATTAAAACTTGTAAAGTTAAAACTTCTATAGTTTTTGTCTGTTTGTTTAAAAACACCCTATTATGTAGAATATAAGATGGTAAATGTTTAATTGAGGAGTTGTTAATACAATATATAACAATACAATATATAGGGTATGATTTTACCCTAAAATTCAACATTGACAAAATGCTAACTGCAAATCTACATTTCGCTGCCTGGAGTGCAGTTTTTTCTGTGAATTGCAGCGATCCATTTGCTACTTTTTTCTTTAGTTTTCAGCAAAAATATACCTCAGATTTCTTGTCAAATCTACTTGTACAGTCAATCGCAAAGCTCTTTCCCATTTTTAATGTGTTTTTTGCAGCATTCACACTGAAAACCAATGCTGCCACTCTGTCTTTTTTTCCACTCCAGCTGATGGTGAAGTCACGTGCATACCCTCTATTGTGATTGAATGGTCAAAAATGTCAAAATGTCTTTGGTGAATGTAAACAGCTGAGAAAGAAATCAGATATGTTCCAATGTATTGGATCCATGCTGGACCAGCAGCCTAATATTCTGTGTGATTAATGTTAATCAAAAAATAATAATAAAAAAATAAAAATAAATAAAAAATAAATAAATAAATATATATATATATATATATATATATATATATATATATATATATATATATATTTTTTTTTTTTTTTTTTTTTAAATATTAAATTATTATTAAAAGAATGGTGAAAGGTTAGCAAATGTTAACATGATTGATATTAATATGTTTGTTGCAAACATCTCTGTAAGGATGTTCACACAGGCATGTAATCATTATTTAAAAAATGCCATTTCTTTCATGACATTTTGGGATGCGAGTTCATACAAAACATTACCAAAGGTCAGTGTTGCATAAGCTATTGTTTAGTTATACATGGCCAGACTAGTATGACCTGACCGGACATTTTTCCATCAGGACTTGTCACTTTGCTGAAACTACAACCTTTCTCACATTTTTTATGAAAGCATTTTATGAAAGATATTAGTGTGGTAATGCTGTGCTTCTACAGCTTATTTACTGAACTCAGTAAGAAGGTAGACTGACTGAGACTTCTTGTCTGCCCAATCACAGTGTTGCAGGGAGTGGCCTTGATATACTCTATAAAACCACACTGTTTAGATGTAAATGAATAGTGTCTAAACCTGAAGGGGACAAATCATTCTGGAGAAATATAGTGGGGGAAAAAGGTATGTTGCTTAAATTAAAATAATTTTTTGTCATTTCTGTCCTCCAAACTAAAATTCAGATATCATAATTATTTGTAATGGCTGCTAGGTAAAAAAGTGAAGACAATAAAACAACACTGGTTTTAAGACAAAAACATAATATATAATGAATATTTGAACCACACCATCGAACTGTGTTACCAGGACACCAGTATTTTTCATAAATGTCAGGTCAGTCCAAGCTGTCAGATGTGTTTTAAATGCTGTAATATTATAGAATTAAATAAATTACAATATCTGTCGATCAAAACAAAGGCTTAATATTTCATAGGCTTTGTGCTTCATAACTATATTAACTATAGCTATATATCATAAATTAATACAGATATTCTGTGGAATTCTATTTCAAATAAAGTAGTTGTAACAGCAGTTTCCTACTGTGACAACTTACCCCACAAGATGACACTGTGCCCTGGCAGATGTCATGTATATCAAATAAGCTGTATTTTTTCCCCTGGTCTTTTGAAAACTAAAGCAGGGAACTTTCCTGGCTTGGTAAAAATGGTCAAATGCTTTAAAATGTGTGTATATTTAAAAACGCTCTCAGAAAAAAAAAAAAAAAAAAAAAAAAAAAAGGTACAAAAGCACACACACACACTCACACACACACACTAATGCTGCTATTGACCAATCAGAATCACACATTATAGAGAGCCATGTATTAAACGCCATTTGGTTGTTTATTTAATTATTATGCTTAATTTAAAGGTTATTATTCCCTAATTAATAGACTTAATTTATATTTTAATAAGTAAATGTTCTGTTGCATGAAATACAAATTTACTTTGCATATTTGCATATTATAAATCATTATGTATTTGTGGATTAATTTAAATGTTCATTTAGTTCCTTAAAATGTTCAAGATTCGTTTCTTTCTTATTTAATTTTTTTAAAATGTCATTGGTGTTTAAAAAGTAGGCTAACTAAAAAGATACATTTCATTGCACTATAAAACTTTGAAAATAAAACAGGATTAGTTAAGCAGATTGCTAAATGTTTTTAAAAAAGTAGTAATTCAGCGAAACCAAGATTAACCACTTTAAAATTTAATATAAAGGTTTGATATAATGCAACTTTTACTTTCGGTCCACATACCTCAATCAAGTTGATTTTGGCCATTTGTTGTATTCAATTGTAGAAATGCAACTTTTTGAAATGTTGTTCTGGCTCATAACAGGCATTTGTTCTTCACAAGAAATGCTATAACTGAACATTTCTACAGATTTCATGTTTTTTTTTTTGCAGGTATCTTAGTGAATGACCTGAGTAGCTGCATTACGGTAACTATGTTGTCTTTTATAAATAAAACATCTTGTTGCTTGATTTACAGCGTAATATTACCTAAGACATCAATATTTTTGTTGTTCTCTCTGATTGTTTTTTTCCCTGGCAATTCATTTATTTGAATAACATTTTTCTCAAAACACTAATTAATTAATTCAGTGATTAATTCTATAATACAGATTATAAAACAGATAGTTCTGGTCCTGATGCTGATTGATCAACACAGTATTCTATCATACAGCTACTGTATGATGTGAAACACATTCACCTTATCACATTGCAGCATCTATAGCAGATTGTTGTTGTTGTTGTTGTTGCAGCTCTTTTGTAACATCCTTACTATGGAATTATCCATGCATTACATGGTTTGGTTAATCAAATATTTTATCACTAATCAATAACTTTTCACCAGCATGGTGGAAAGATGATCTAATACATATTTGGTAACAATCCCATAAATGTTGTCATCAGAGTTTGGTTACTTTTTCAAACTATTTAAAATGGCAGACAGACAATATGCAAACCATGGCAAAATTTGTATAATTATACTCTGCATGACTGAAGCAATCTAAAGACACCAGACTCATAACATAAGACTGATGTAAAGGGTTAGTTCACACAAAAATGAAAATAATGTCATTTATTACTCACCCTCATGCCGTTCCACACCCGTAAGACATTCGTTAATCTTCGGAACACAAATTAAGATATTTTAGTTGAAATCCGATGGCTCAGTGAGGCCTGCATAGGGAGCAATGACATTTCCTCTCTCAAGATCCATAAAGGTACTAAAAACATATTTAAATCAGTTCATGTGAGTACAGTGGTTCAATATTAATATTATAAAGCGACGAGAGTATTTTTGGTGTGCCAAAAAAACGCCTTATATAGTGAAACACTGCTTCAGGAAGCTTCGGAACGTTATGAATCAGCGTATTGAATCATGATTTGGATCGTGTGGCAAACAGCCAAACTGCTGAAATCACGTGACTTTGGCGCTCCGAACAGCAGATTCGATACACTGATTCATTATGCTCCGATGCTTCCTGAAGCAGTGTTTTGAAGTCATTATTTAGTTTTTTTTTGGCACACCAAAAATATTCTTGTCACTTTATAATATTAATATTGAACCACTGTACTCACATTAACTGATTTAAAGGGTTTTTAGTACATTAATGGATCTTGAGAGAGGAAATGTCATTGCTCCCCTATGCAGGCCTCACGGAGCCATCGGATTTCATCAAAAATATCTTATTTTGCATTCCGAAGATTAACAAATGTCTTACGGGTGTGGAACAGCATGAGGGTAAGTCATAAATGACAGAATTTTCATTTTTGGGTGAACTAACCCTTTAAATGTTACAAGCATTTTTAACTATTTTGATATATATTTTGACCACTAGGTGGCACTGTTATGAAACTGCTCAGGTAACCTCAGGGTTTCATCATAATGACACTTACTGAGCTAAGCCAACGCATTGATAAAATGCTGAATTTTGTGTCAACATAAAGCCTGAGAGACAATATGGTCAAAATGGACCTTAATATTCGATTATTCGAATATTCGTTCGGATGTGTTGGTATTCGATTTTCAATTTTGGGATTCGAATGTTGTTTGTTTGTTTGTTTTTCCACACACCTGGCACCCCCTTCAAGCTTGAATATGTTTACACTATAAAATCTGGCGAAATACAATACTCTTTTTTACAATTATCTTATATAGCCTAGCTGTTTTTAATAGGATTGGCAGTTGAAGGAACCCAACCTTGTTATACTTAAATATGATTCTTCTTAGCCTACTAATGTGTTCCCTGCAACTGGAGTAGGCCTATTCTCTGTCTAGAGCACAACTGCATGAGCTAGTATTTTGGGTTAAGCTGTGTTGCTTTGACATTGTGGAAAATAGAATAATAGAAAGAAGATGTATTAGCCTTTTTACTATGGAGTGAATTTTGTCTCAATAATAATTCACGCAAGAAACATGATTCACACATGCATAGCAGTTTCACGTGTGAAACCTAATTCTCATGCACAAAAACAATTCATGTGCGCGAAAAAATATATACATTCACAAAAAGCAATTCACGTGCACAAAGTAAAATGATATATTCATAAAATACATTTCACACATGCAAAACACAATTCATAGATATACAACCGTGCACAAGAAGTTTCGAATGTTTGAAACTTACGAGTTTATCCTCACATTCGCATGTGAATCAACTTGGATTTGTGTGTGTATTTCTGAGACAATCCTGGAACCAGACACCTCCCACACGGGTCATTCCTACTCTTTAGCCAATCGGATTGAAGCTTATCAATCGATCAATCATTATCACGTGAGGACGTGCCTACCTGGGTGTTACATCATCAGCTGTCGACCAGTTTAAATCATACAGAGAGGTACAATTTGATCGGTTCATCTGTGTTTACTGAAGTAAACGAAGTTAGAGATAAACTGAAGCTATAGTTTATTAACTATTAACAGATATAAGCAACTGCTGCGATCAGATGTCCCATTCTGTCCAAAAAGAAGAAGAAATGATGCTTGCTGTGCACACTGCTGTGACTAGGGGTGTGCACCATTGACAAAAACATTAGATCAATCTGAGATTTTAATCAATAAAGACAATTAAATGATATTTTGCTGAGTGTGTTACTGTGCTGGTACCTTGGCAGGTTTGGGACTGTTGTGGACAGCTGACTCGGGAGTTTTTAATATTCTTCATATTCTGCGTGATGGTCAGCAGTAACAATTTTTTTTTTTTTCCAATATGCTTCAATTGATTTTTTACCTTTTATGGGCATTTTTACCTTTATATATCAATTTTTAAACCAAATTATACATGAAAAATCTTTTATGTCAATTTCATAAATTTAATCAAATTAAGTTATAATAATAAGACACAATAGGACTGTTCAACGACTGTTGCCGCTGGAGCGATTGCACAACACACGCTTCACTTGCAGCGGAACTTTTATTATGTCACAGTCGCTGGCGCTGCTTCCCCTTTTCCGGTCATGAGTATGAGGTAACACAGCTCTGTTTATTATTAGATACATTTGAGTGTGTTGAAAATGATAATATGTTATATGTTATATGATAATATGATATGTTATAACGTTACTCTGTGCGTTCGCTCGGCGGCTGCTGTGAGACACTTGTTGCACACTGCAGTAAGATAGATCGATTTTAGAATATCATATTAAATATTGGATGACTTGTGCTGATAAATGGCATGGAATTAATTTTTTAAATGTATTGTATGATGGAGAAAATTATGTATTACTGTTAATACAAATAATTATGTCTATTAAAACGTGTAATATATTAAAGCGTCTTTGGTGTTTCCATGGTTTCTACAAAATAAAACCGGAAACCGAGAATAACGCGGGTATAACGCAATTGACAGGCGACTCCTCACACGCCCCAGAGCCTTGGTTAAAATTGCAAATTTCTCATGATTTACAAGTAGTTGAAAACATTTGGGACATTGTACTCAAGTGAACAAAATATATAACACTGGCCTAGTGGTTATTGGATATTTTACTGCAAAAATATTACATATTGCACCTTTAAAGGTGCCCTAGATTCAAAAATTGAATTTACCTCGGCATAGTTGAATAACAAGTAGGGTTGGGAACCGAGAACCGGTTCTCATCCGGAACCGTGCAAGATTTCTAAGTTTCAGTTCCGAAAACGGTTCTGGTGTGATGGGTGGGCGAAGTGCGGGGAGCGTATTCTTTAATAGAGACGTCTCATCTCATGAATATTATAGAAATGAATGCACTGAAAAGCCCTCGCGCTACTCGTATACGTCAGATATCAATAGAGAGAGAGAGATGCACAAAGCTGCATGATTAATCTTTAAAAGATCGCGTTCTCGATTTCATCCCCCACATGATCTAATTCCTAAAAGACAACGATTCACCCATGTATATTAAACCTTTGACAAAAATAAAATCTCGACATTCAAATCTGCGTTCGCGCTGCCGTTGATCTGAAGAGAGTTGTCATGTGTAGATATAAACAGCTTCACAATCTTTTCAAACGCACAGTATCATTATTTCTGTCTGACAAATATTCCAATTATAACAGAAGTATACAAAAGTTTATTATTCAGATAGAAGCGCTGATGTTACTGATCAAAATATAATAAATTACCTTCTGAAAGTAACTGGACTTCAAATAACGACTGTATCAATTGCATTGTTACGCCACTAGGTGGCAACAGATTTTCTGTGTGTCTATCACTGAATCATTCTTTCAGAAACAATCTATGAATCCAATTTACAAAAATATTCTGTTTTACCTGTCTGGATCTTACATGTGTGTTCAAGCATCTTATCTAATTTGTGGTAACACTTTACAATAAGGTTCATTTATGAACTAACCACGAGCAATGTATTTGTTAATGTATTTGTTAATCTTTAACCTTAGTTAATAAAAATACAGCTGTTCATAGTTTGTTCGTGTTAGTTTACAGTTCATTAACTAATGTTAACAAATACAACTATTGATTTTAATAATGTATTAGTAAATGTTAACATTAACAAAAATTAATAAATGCTGTAGAAATGCAGTTCATTATTAGTTCATGTTAATGTAGGCCCGATGTTAACTAATGAACCTTATTGTAAAGTGTTAGCGAATATGAGATTATCAGTCTGTTAAATTCATTTTATAAGAATAATAAACACAAAAAGGACTGTTTGAGTTGAGTATTGTGCATTTTTCCCTTACTATTATTTTTTATTAGTTGTTTATTTTAATGGAACCGGAACCGGAACCGGAATCGTTAGGCAGAACCGGAACCGGAAAATTTCTTAAGATTCCCAACCCTAATAACAAGTGTTCAGTACATGGAAATGACATACAGTGAGTCTCAAACTCCATTGTTTCCTCCTCCTTATATAAATCTCATTTGTTTAAACGACCTCTGAGGAACAGGCAAATCTCACCATAACACCGACTGTTACGTAACAGTCGGGGTGTACGCCCCCAATATTTGCATATGCCAGCCCATGTTCAATGCATTACGCAAGGGCAGCCAGTAACGTCTGGATCTGTGCACAGCTGAATCAACAGACTAGGTAAGCAAGCAAGGACAATAGCGAAAAATGGCAGATGGAGCAATAATAACTGACATGATCATTGATATCATGATATTTTTAGTGATATTTGTAAATTGTCTTTCTAAATGTTTCGTTAGCATGTTGCTAATGTACTGTTAAATATGGTTAAAGTTACCATCGTTTCTTACTGTATTCACAGAGACAAGACTGTCGTTATTTTCATTTTTTAAACACTTGCAGTCTGTATAATGCATAAACACAACTTCATTCTTTATAAATCTCTCCAACAGTGTGTAATGTTAGCTTTAGCCACAGAGCACTATCAAACTCATTCAGAATCAATTGTAAACATCCAAATAAACACTGTACTTACGCGATTAGACATGTTGCATGACGAACACTTTGTAAAGATCCATTTTGAGGGTTATATTAGCTGTGTGAACTTTGTTTATGGTGTTTAAGGCAAGCGCGAGCTCTTGGGGCATGGAGCACGAGATTTAAAGGGGCTGCGTACCCTGAATCGGCGCATTTATAATGATAGGCAGTTAAAAAAATTAATTAAAAAAAACTATGTGGTATTTTGAGCTGAAACTTCACAGACACATTCAGGGGACACTTAAGACTTATATTACATCTTTTGAAAAAATTGTTCTTCAGCACCTTTAAACAAAACCTTGAATACTGATATTTGAAATTATGAAAAGATAAAAGTCGCCACTAAGTGGCAGCAAGTCACGTTAATGAGTGAGTCATTGAAATTCAAATGGCTAATTCATTCAGAAACAAAGCATTTGAATATAATAATCTATCTTAGTCACTGAATCATTGATTCAACTAATTCGTTCAAAAATTAGATTCGTTCAGTAGGCCTATGTAACCGATGAGTGTTGCTCAGAGACGCAATTACAGTGCTGTGGCTTTGTTTTGAACTATTTTCGTTGGTGAAATAGAGCAAAAACAGCCAATATGGTATCTAAAATACAAGTCACTTAATATTAACTTGTTTATTAAAATTGTATAAAATCAGTGTCACATTTATTATCATGCTGATATCTGGATCTGGAGAAAAACTGCACTCTTCATGTGATAGCCCTACTTATTAATAATTATATTAAAATGATATAAATATAGACTAAATCTTGCAGCGAAAGTGTGCATTCTAAGACCTAGCCTATCTACAAGACTATCACATAGTGTATATGTGCACATCACTGGGTGTGTGTGTGAGGGATGTACTCGATCAGATTGCACGTTGTTAAAACAACAATTACTATATTATAGCAGATGATATTTATCGCACACCCCTAGCTGTGATTGCTCTTTCCTATCCTCAATAAATAAATAAACATTATTTTCATAATCATCCATTTATATACAATATCTCTCATCAGTCAAACCATTGTTATGCTTTCTATGGAGTTTATTCATCTAAAATCCTAACGTTGTATGATGTACACGTGAATAATTATTTATTAAGTAAACATAAGAATCCATCAATACCAAAAATAAATGTTTATGTTCACACTCGGACTAAACAAGTTGTCAAACTATACTTTCAACTGATCTCTAACTTCGTTTACTTCAGTAAACACATGAAACGATTAAACTGTTAGCTGCTCTCATCTCATTTCGAAGGCTGCGTCCTCCGGAGGTCACATCTGAAGGCTGTATACATCATCAAGGCGGTCTCATTTAAGAAAAGTAAATGTTAAATTGCAAAGTTAGAAAGCAATTGTAGTATTTTACACCTCACGAGGAATAACAGTCAATTTTATATTATGGTTACTTTTCTTAAATAAGACATCCTAATAACGTATGCAGTCTTCAAATGTGACCTCCGGAGGATGCAGCCTTTGAAATGAGATGCAGCTTGTACCTCTCTGTATGATTTAAACTGGTCGACAGCTGATGATGTAACACCCAGGTAGGCACGTCCTCACGTGATAATGATTGCTCGATTTATAAGCTTCAATCCGATTGGCTAAAGAGTACGAATGACCCGTGTGGGAGGTGTCTGGTGCCAGGATTGTCTCAGAAATACACACACAAATCCAAGTTGATTCACACGCAAATGTGAGGATAAACTCATAAGTTTCAAACATTCGAAACTTCTTGTGCACAGTTGTATATCTATGAATTGTGTTTTGCATGTGTGAAATGTATTTTATGAATATATAATTTTATTTTGTGCATGTGAATTGCTTTTTGTGAATGTATATATTTTTTCACGCACATGAATTGTTTTTTTGTGCACGTAAATTAGGTTTCACGCATGTGTGAATCATGTTTCTTGAGTGAATTATTATTGAGACAATTATAAATTACAAAATATAGCTGCAAGCAGCAATTACGGGGCCAAGCACAAAAACGGCACAAGAAGCAAGCCAACACGACTGGGAGCATCAGGCTAACTGCAGCAGTGAGCAATTAAAGACCTATTAAGATCATTTTAGGCAAAAGAGCTGAAAAATGATCAAAAATGAGGATTTACTGGTTCTTCACTTTCGACCAATAGGTGGCGCTGTGTCCAAATTGTTGTGGTATGGTCAGAGTGAGGTGACAATGACACTTGCAAAGTTTGGTGTCAATATGTCAAAGCACTGAAGAGATACAGCTTCAAGTGTCGTTTTTGCATCATGCCTCAAATTCTTTGCTCTGTTATACAAAAACCGTTTGACATATCGACTTGAAATCCATAACTTTTTGTCGGCATGGTCTGAAGATGACACGGTTAAATTTTGGTGAAAATCGGAGCAACGGTCTAGGAGGAGTTCGAAAAAGTATGTTTTTAAAGAAAAACAATATGGTGGACAGGAAGTTCAGCTGACTATAGCAAATTTGATATCCGTGTTCTCGGCATGACCCAAGGAATCTACTGAGACCAGTTTCATTACAATTGATTAATATATTCAAACGTTATTAACATTTTTGTAAATTTCATAATAACTTTTGACCACAAGGTGGCGCTGGTCCGAAGCTTGTCAGGCTCCTTCAGGGCATTGTGCTGATGACCCATACCAAGTTTCGTAACGATACTTGAATGCGTTCATAAAATACAGCATTTTAGCACAAAATTCAAAATGGCCGACGGCCAAAATGGTTGAAATGGGAAAATTGGATATCATTCGACTCGGCATGACTCCCCGAATCCAACGAGACCAAAGTTATGATTTTTGGACAAACCCATCGGAAGTTATAAGCGAAAATATCAATTTTTCATATTTCCGCACCAGTAGGTGGCGCTGCTCCGAAACACTGCATGATGCCTCAGGTCATGCTTGTGATGACATGTACCAAGTTTTTGTCTGAATAAGATAAAGCGTTGCGGAGATACAGCTTCAAGAGTGTGTTTTACATCATGCATCAAATTCATTGCTCCAGTATACAAAAACGGTTTTACATATCGACTTGAAATCCATAACTTTTTGTCGGCATGGTCTGAAGATGATACGGTTCAATTTTGGTGAAAATTGGAGCAACGGTCTAGGAGGAGTTCGAAAAAGTAGGTTTTTAAAGAAAAACAATATGGCGGACAGGAAGTTCAGCCAACTATGGCAAATTTGATATCTATGTTCTTGGCATGAACCAACGAATCAAATGAGACCAGTTTCATTACAATGAGTTAAAAAAGTAAAAAGTTATTAGCATTTTTGAAAATTTTGTTATAACTTTTGACCACAAGGTGGCGCTGTTCCGAAACTTTTCAGGCTCCTTCAGGGCATTGAGCTGATGAGCCATACCGAGTTTCGTAAAGATACGCTAATGCGTTCGTAAAATACAGCAGTTTAGCACAAAATTCAAAATGGCCGACGGACAAAATGCCCGATATGGGAAAATTGGATATCAGTCGAATCGACATGATGCCCCGAATCTAACAAGACCAAATTTATGATTTTTGGACAAACCCATCAGAAGTTATAAGCAAAAATGACAATTTTTCATATCTCTGCACCAGTAGGTGGCGCTGTGCCGGAACACTGCATGATGCCTCAGGTCATGCTTGTGATAACATGTACCAAGTTTGGTCTGAATACGATAAAGCGTTGTGGAGATACAGCCTTATGTCTATTTTTGCAAGCGCTACGTACAATTCGTTCGCTTGTTTTATGAAAACGGTTTGAGGAATTGACTTGAATTCCATGACTTTTTCTTGGCATGCTCTGAAGATGATCTGGTTAAATTTTCGTGAAAATCGGAGTAACGGCCTAGGAGGAGTTCGAAAAAGTACGTTTTTCAGAAAATTCAAAATGGCGGAAAAATTTTCATGACGGAAAATGACGTCATATACTGTTCGATTCGTCTTGATTCGAATTTTGTTTCTAGCCCTTACGGTTCAAAAGTTATTAACATAAACATAAGTGCAACTTTGGACAGCTGGTGGCGCTAGAGGGATTGAGTTAGAGACTCCAAATTTGCTATGGACAAAGGTCAGACTGTCCTCTAACTGTGTGCCAAATTTCACAACTTTCCAGCAAGCGGTTCTATGGGCTGCCATAGACTTCAAGAGCGGAAGAAGAAGCGGAAGAATAATAATAAGCGTACGGAACGGCAACAATAACAATAGGTGCCTAAGCACCTTCGGTGCTTGGCCCCTAATAAATACCCATTATTAATGTAAATGAATCTACTGCAAAATATAGGAGCTTGTTAAAACTCACACGTGAGATTTTACTGGTAAAATCTGGGCATGTTCTTTATTTATTAAAGTTAGTTCTCGGAGCATATAAGCCCTGCCCGCGTGCCCACTGTTCTGCAGTTTATTTAAAGTTTATTAATTCTGAACGTGTCGCGTGTCCATATTGCACCAAATGTGACACTGCACTCCCTTGGGTCGGCAGCAACACATCCGCCACATATAAAGTCGATTGGATGAACGGTTCTCGACATAATCAAAATGCAAACAGGCAGACAGACACACTGAGATTCCCATGGGTTGTGTATGGAGCAAATAGCCAGTACACAAGGAGTTACCAGATCAGTGGGTGAGGCCATAAACAGAGGGGCGTTTTGAGAGCGTTAACGGATTTGCCCACGTCAGAGTGTGGGTAGGGTTTAGGGGTGGGGTGGGGTTGGGTTGGGTGAAGGGTTCATCTTCATTGCATGATTTATAAACACCCACAAATTCAGAAACGGGTGAAGCCGTTTTATTGGTCACTGCCTGACCAATGAACAACGCCAGCCACTATGCGTATACCATGAGAGGGTGCTATTTTTATTTTACAACATTTTTAAATTGATTATTAAAATCTATCTGCGTAAACTCATGATGTATTAAGAGAGAAAGAGAGAATGAGAATAAATAAAGGTGTGCCGTGCATTTGTGTGTTGTCAAGTCAAATGTGTGTATGTGCATGCATGGTGGGCGTGGGGAATATGGGTGAAAAGAAATCTGATTGGATAGTTTAGTTTCATCATTTTTTCCACACATGAAAAATTACGTTACAGTTATTGTTTAAAAAACAAGCTCAAAATGAGTAAATGCTCAATAAAACAGCTAGATTCGACTGAAACATTTGCAAAAAGGCCTAAAACTATTGAGTATGGATGGAGAAATGAATCCTCCTAAATCTTTGAAGCTTTTCTCTAAATGTTTCGAGAAAGGTTTCAACAGTGGTGGAAAGAGTACTGAAAATTTGTACTCAAGTACAAGTACTGTTACATTGCTGAAATAATACTCAATTACAAGTAAAAGTACTGGTGTCAAAAAGGTACTAGAGTAAAGGTATACTCTAAACTTAGTACTAAAATTACTGATTACTTTTTAGGCGGCGATATTTAATGAATCACCAAACAATATTCAATCAATCAGTAGAAAATAGCTACTTTCAACAAAGCACTTTCACCTTATTCATGAAGTGCATGAATTAGTGGTCACAATACTGGAATTTCTAACTTCAATACAATACCTTGAAAATGATCAATATTCAGTATAATTTTAAATAACATTGATCAGTTACCATTACAATAATGTCACTTAAATATTTGCTCACTCTGTGTATTTGTGTCTTTACAATAGGATAACTTTGTTGCAGTAGCTCACACTCAGCACAAGAAAGCTTGATTTCAAACTGAATTGAATTTACAAAAAAGACAAGTAAACACTCAGTAATAAAATATGAACAAATAAAACAAATTACCTCAATTCAGTTGAGGTATATGCAATATAACAACATTTAATTTTTATATGTCGTGTATCTTAAAGGATTAGTTCACCCAAAAATTTAAATTCTGTCATTTATTACTCACCCTCATGTTGTTTTAAACTCCTAAGACCTTCGCTCATCTTCAGAACACAAATTAAGATCTTTTTGATGAAATCTAAAAGCTTTCTGTCCCTAGACTGCAACGTTATTACCACTTTTATGGCCCAGAAAGGTATTAAAGACATCATTAAAATAGTTAATGTGACTACAGTGGTTCAACCTTAATGTTATGAAGCGACGAGAATACTTTTTGTGCACAAAAAAAAAAAAAAAAAAAAAAACTTTATTCAACAATTTCTTCTCTTCAATGTCAGTCTCTGCACACTGTTGACATATTAAACAGTGCAGCACTTCCCGGTTCTACAGTACGTCAGAATGTCGGCTCATTATTGGCTGGATTCTGCATCAGCATCACACGCATGTGTCGTGGTGGTGCTCACATGAACAGCATCAGAGAGTGACACGGAGAGAGGAAATTGTTTAAAGGTGCCCTAGATTCAAAAATTGAATTTACCTCGGCATAGTTAAATAACAAGAGTTCAGTACATGGAAAAAACATACAGTGAGTCTCAAACTCCATTGTTTCCTCCTTCCAATATAAATCTCATTTGTTTAAAAGACCTCTGAAGAACAGGCGAATCTCAACATAACACCGACTGTTACGTAACAGTCGGTGTGTACGCCCCCAATATTTGCATATGCCAGCCCATGATCGAGGCATTACACAAGGGCATCCAGTATTAACATCTGGATGAAAGGCATTAGACAAGGGCAGAATGTCTGGATGTGTACAGTCAGCTAGGTAAGCAAGCAAGGACTGTGGAACTGTCAGAATTGCACTCAGTTTACTACAAGGACAATGGCAAAAAAATGGCAGATGGAGCGATAATAACTGACATGATTCATGATAACATGATATTTTTAGTGATATTTGTAAATTGTCTTTCTAAATGTTTCGTTAGCATGTTGCTAATGTACTGTTAAATGTGATTAAAGTTACCATCGTTTCTTACTGTATTCATGGAGACAAGAGCTGTCGCTATTTTCATTTTTAAACACTTGCAGTCTGTATAATTCATAAACACAACTTCATTCTTTATAAATCTCTCCAACAGTGTAGCATTAGCCGTTAGCCACGGAGCATAGCCTCAAACTCATTCAGAATCAATGTAAACATCAAAATAAACACTGTACTTACGCGATTAGACATGCTGCATGACGAACACTTTGTAAAGATCCATTTTGAGGGTTATATTAGCTGTTTGAACTTTTTTTTATGTTGTTTAATGCAAGCGCGAGCTCTTGGGGCGTGGAGCACGGGATTTAAAGGGCCACACACCCTGAATCGGAATCAAAATAGGCAGTTAAAAAAATTTATTAAAAAAAATCTATGGGGTATTTTGAGCTGAAACTTCACAGACACATTCAGGGGACACCTTAGACTTATATTACATCTTTTTAAAAAAAGTTCTAGGGCACCTTTAATAAAGTTGTTATTTTTGTTTTTTGCACACAAAAAGTATTCTGGTGGCTTTATAACATTAAGATTGAACCACTGTAGTCACATAGGCTTTTTTAACAATGTCTTTACTATCTTCTGGGCCTGCAAAAGTTGCAATTACGTTGTAGTCTGGGGTCAAAAAACTGATTTCATCAAAAATGTCTTCATTTGTGTTCTGAAGATTGTGTTCTTAAGGGTTTGGGACGACATGAAGGTGTGTAATTAATGACAGAAGTTTTGGGTGAACTAACCCTTTAAGAGTCATATAATATGTTGTTTATTTAGATAAAAGAATGTATTATCTGTACAATGTAGTGATGCAGTTAGACAGACAAGGTTATTTATATGTACAGATCATACAAATGCCCAATTCTGAAACATACATTTACATTGTAAAGAAATAAAAGATCCACCTTTGTTTGTTGAAAGACTTTCTGGTGCATTTCACTTATAGCCAATAAGATTCCTGTAGCATTTTCATTGGCCAGGCATGGAAGTGTATTCTGATTATCTGATAACTTTTGAGAAGGTTTAATTTAAGAGCACGGAGAGCGATTGCACACTTCACAGGGCGCGCACTCAGTTATATTGAGAGCTTGCATCGTTTTCTGCCATTACATGACTGTGCTCTCGCGTTACAATAATGCGCACTCGACATTTGTAATTAAAATACACCATTGAAACCTGCAAGTAAAATTATGCACAATACCTGCAATCCTGCGCTGTAACTGAAACGAGTGACAACAGGAGGAGGCAGGTGTGTGTCAAACTCGCTTGTGGGGGAGATGAGAGAATGAGAATGCGCCGCTGGTAAGATATCAGGATTTTCATTGGTCTGTTTACGATCGGATAACTTTATTGGCTACCGTACCGATATGCTGGTCAAAGGCTATGGTCAAAGGTTTCAATATTAATTCAAATTGTAGGCATACTCAGTAGGCTAATGGAATGTGATTTTACAAATAGCGAAGTAGATTACTTAGCTTAATTTGTACTTAAAAACAAGTAAAATTACAGATTAAAAAATGTACTCAAAAAAAAAAAAATACAAAAAAATACAAAAACCCGAAAAACTACAGTAATGTGAGTAGTTGTAATCTGTTACTTCCACCTCTGGGTTTCAAAGCATCAACAGTGTTGCAAAACAGTGCCATCTTGCGACAGGTAAAATTTACAGCAGCCATAAACCTGAGTGCGCAGCTCTGTTGTTTTATCCATTAAGCACAACAGCCTTACGACACAAGATGTGTTTATTTCAATAAGATAATCCACATATTAAAGTTTGGCAATAAATGAAATGGATCAACAAAAACAATAATTATAATAATATTAATAATACATAGCCTACTGAGTTGTTTGATGCAAGTAAATTGTGCTGTAATTTTGTAGCCTACATGACAGAACATATGATGATGTAATATAAGCTACTGGCTTATATATTTAAAATGTTTAGTAAATGGACTTGAACTTCCATATAGTAGGCTAATGGTCTGGGTTCAAACATTCTGACACGCAGAGTGTAGCATTTACGTGACTGGTTTCTCTGAAAACAATACGAACATTTCAGGACAAAGCTGCGCCAGAAATTGAACTTGTACTGCCAGATCTGAGAGGTTGTAAGCGCCGACTTTTACAACTGCCAGCCACACAAACACAACAAAACATAAAATAAAGTCCAGGCCTGTTCCTCTCTCGTCCTTCACTGTCGTCGCTCCCCTTTTATGCTTCCGGAGTTCCTCCATGAGAGACTCGAGACCGGTGCGACGCGCAACTGATGCTCGTTAACCCACGCGTCAACAGCCTCGCGCCGGTGTTGTGGGCGTGTCCTTGAGACAATGCGCAAGCGAATGGAACTGAAAATATTAGCACACGCTCCTCAAATCCCATTGGTTTAATGGATTATTTCGAAAAGGTAATAAAATATCAAATGTTAGTTAACAGTTCACATGTTAAAAACAATGCGTAGTTTGTGTAATATGATAAATCGTCTGAGCTAATAGAGAATACGAATCTGACGTCACGCCGCATTGAGTTCTGGGTAACTTCTTTGTTTATCCGCCATCTTGACAGGATCGCGCAGCCTTTCCGTTATTGAGTTTAGTGCAGTAATTTGTTTTCTGTCATGATTGTGAAAAATGTCACCATTGTATGTCATTAATGCTGCATCGATAATTGTGATAGTAACTCAGATCATCGTTCTGAGAGAAAACAAGACAGTGAAAAAGGTTTTTTGCCTTTTCTACGTGTAAAAACACCAAGGGAAGCAGGTCGAGGAGATGACGAGAAGACGCCGGATGGCAAATCTATTCATAATTGCACTGATTAAACCCACTGCTTATCACTCAATAAAAGAATCACATTGCTAAGTGTTTTTGAACGTTTTGATTTTGTTTGGTTTAATAATTAACATTACCTTTGCAAGTCTGACTCTCACTGCGCTCGTAAATAAGCAGAACTTGACGGGGACATTCAAATGCTTAACAAGAAAAACGCTTCATGTGGCAAACAAACAATTCTGTACATATTTATTAAAGCATACTCTGTGGAGATACGCAAATGAGCCCAAAATATGAACGCAACACGTTTATATCTTAAACGGTTTCCTCTCATGTCCTCTCAAGAAAATGCTTAATGCACTTAGACTGATATTAAAGAGACCAAATTCTATTTACAAATAAAGCACATGCAGAAAAACGGATGAGACCAAAATATAAACTTTCAGTATCACTTAAAGGGCACCTATTATGCCCCTTTTTACAAGATGTAATATTGGTCTTGGGTGTCCCCAGAATGTATTTGTGAAGTTTCAGCACAAAATACCCCACAGTTAATTTATTATTTGAAAATGTCATTTTTGGGGCCTGTTTTAAAAAGAGCTGTTTTGGTGTGTACCACCTTAAATATAAATGAGCTGCATATCCCCGCCCTGCCTTTGGATGAGGGCGTAACTATGGCAATAAACAGTCGGTAGAAGCAGAATGGCTGAGAGTGAGAGACCCGCTGTTTTGTATGGCATTCAGCCGTACATGTTTGAACCGGAATCAGACCCAGATGATGAAGAGACTCCGGCAGAAGAAACACAATTGAGAATGGAGCAGGATGTCTCTGAATGGTTATTTGATACATTTATGTACTTATAGAGTTTTAATCGCGTCCCCTTTGCAATTATGGATGTGCAACACACACACACACACACACACACACACACACACTGTGATAACGTTCGCGCAATTTTTTGAAACTACAAACACAAATACTGTGATAACGTTTGCTAAGTACGTTAGATACACACTATACAAACAAGGTTTAAATTATATACACAGACATTCTACGACGACGACAACAACTTTAGACGCATTTGTTATTGAACTGGCTGACATCGACTGAAATGACTATTTGCTCAAAAAACATTAAATACACTTACTTCTTCTGGAGGTGACGTTGGATCGCGAACAGTAGGCAACGATCCACACTTGAGGATTAACTTTGAAGCAAGACCTGCTTTGAATTGACCCTCGTTCTCAAAACAGTCAGTCAAAAAATGATTCGCGCAAACATAAACGTATTTTGGAATTTTGAGTGGCGCCTTTCCTTCGTAAATAAAATCCATCCACTGCGTTTTCAGTGGCTCTGATGTCGGAAGTAAGTGAAAACTACTATGTTCATTATTACATCCCACAACAGAACACTTATGTTTCTGGAGACATTACCGGCTGTCGTTGAAACAATGGAGGATGGTTGACAGATCACCGACGGCGGGGTCTATGCCAAAACCAGATTGTCAATCAAACCACGTGGGTGGGGCTTAGCGCAATTCTACGTCACAGTGAGAGCAATCTTAGAACAGGGCGTTCTGAGACAGTGCTTATGAATTATTGAGATTGTAAAAAAAACACTGGGTGGATTTTTCTCATTCTAGGGTGGTTTTGCTCACACACTGCCAACACACATTTATGGTCAAACACCATGTAAAAGTGAATTTTGCATAATAGGTGCCCTTTAAAATGCAAGCATTTTATACATTTTCTTCATAACGGCTTTATAAAGGTAGGAAATTGCTTAGTGTGGTTGTCATTGGTTAAAATAAATATAAAAATACAGTGTGTTCGTGTTCATCTGTCCGCTGAATTTGACCCATAATCTCTGATTCTCCTCATCTGTGATCATGGAAAAGGGGAATTACAATGACAAGTTGTAGGCCTACTCAATATGCTCGTTTAAGCATCATTTAAACGTTTCCAACAAATAAATGAAACGACTTTTCTCAGTGTGTTGATCACATAGATTTATTTGGATATTCATACGATGTCTGAAGCAGCGGTGAGCGTCCAGCGTGTGACACGGTAAACAGATCAACATTGTAAACGAAATTCTACAAAACTTCAGTGAAAAAAAATAAATAAATAAAATTATTATACGACGCGATAAAATAGCTTCTATTCCCTGCAAACGATACCATTAAAATTGTTAACGTTCCACTTAATGGCAGAAACAAAACAAAAGGTAAGCAAGAATCCGTATTAATTTCAGTACGAGTAATAGAGGGCGACCCTGTCAAAATGGCGGCGCCGCCCCAGCATGCAACGAGGCGTGAAGTCGGTTCGTATTCTATTGAGTACAAGACAGGCATTCAGATAAACAGTTACATAAGGATACAGCAGAGCAAACATGAGCCAATAACCTTGTTTTACACTGTTTTCTGTTTAGCTTTTTTTATTTATTTGAGGATTTAGAAAGTTTTTGAATAGTTTGATTAGTCTGCTTCCTTCGTTGTTATTCTGTGACTACAGTACTGAATGTTGACAACTTGAAACAAACCTCTACAAATGTATCTGTGTCCTAATAAAATAAGCTTTAGACTGGTGTGAATATTCGATGTCAGCCTTAATTTCTTGATTATTATTCAATCAATATTGGTGCACATTGTGTTTTTCACTTTCAGCTGTTTTTCCAGGAAATTACTTAACGTGTAATATTTGTGCAAACAATATAAACTGAACAAATTTCACAAACGTTTGATGAACATCTGAAAGTCTGATGTGGCACCAGCTTTACAGAACATCTCATCCTCAGCACCAGATTTGCAGAACTTGCTGTGAGATGTTACTCCACTCTTCCATCAAGGCAATTCACATTCTCAAACATGTCTGGTAGGACTTATGGTTACATGTGTTTTGGCACTGGAAGGACAATCAGCTGTCCTTCTGTCTCCCTGTAGCACTGTCTCAGGCATCTTACATTACAGACATTGCAGTTTATTGCTCTGTTCTCATCTGCAGTCCTCTTGTCTCCTGCAGCAGAACTAAGACATATTCAAACAGGTGATCAGAGACCCTGGGCATCTTTAATCTGGTGTTTTTCAGAGTCAGGAAGGTCTCTTTAGTGTCCTAAGTTATTGTAACTGACCTTGATTGACCGATAGGTGCATGTGCAATAATTGAAAAACTTGACAAACATTGTTAAAACCCTTTCTAAAGATCTTTAAAGCTTATTTGAAATGTACAAAATTATCTTTAAAATATTATCCTGAAAATTGACTTTTCTTTAAAAAACAAAAACAAAACACCAATAAACAACAAATCCAGTTAGACTGCTTTTGAAATTGTTTTTTCAGGTACATAAGGTTGTTTGAGTAGGCCATGTGTTATGTTTGACACATTTCAGGGTTTTGTGCTGCAATATCCTGCCTTGTCAAACTTTAAATAAAATAAAACTAAACTATAATTTCCTATCATAATTATATTTTAAACAAAAACGACATGCTTTAAGTAGCTGTTGGCATGCAGACTGTCATCAAAACTAAGGGTTTATATTCCAAAGGAATTTTTTATTACCTTTTCGATGTGATCCGATGCGATTTGAGGAGCGTGTGCTAATATTTTCAGTTCCATTCGCTTGCGCGTTGTCTCAATGACACACCCACAATAGAAGGATATCATGAATATTCGCGTAAGCGCCACCCAGTGGAACAGAATATTTCAGGAACCGAATATATTGTAACACCGTTCCCTCACGGCTCTTGCCCGCCCTGCTCGTCACATTGTTCCAATGAGCAGAGTTTACATGCATATTCATAAATATTCGTTCCGCTGTGGGCGCGGCTTTATTGAAATACGAACAAAGGAATGGAATGGAAGTTGTTGTTTTATCTTCGGATCACAACATGTTTGATAGATTATTTCTATAAGGTAATACAGCCGAATGGACATGTGCCCCATTTATATATTTAACTGTTCATAATCTTTACATAATAGGATAAAATGATCGGCTTTGCACATGCTTTTATTAGAAAGCTTTTATCATGGTTTTATGTCACCGTTTTTGCTGTCTAGCCTAACATTAGGTATACAAAAAAAATTAATTGAGCACATACTTCTGTTTTTCCTCGTTGTTTGGCACATATTTTGAAGTTGTGAACTGTATATTTGTGTAGTTGTACACCCGTAATTATTTATTTTGCAGCATGACTTTCACAAGAATGACTTAAATAAAATTCAGTTTTAATAAAGATTTTAAAATGTTCTTTGGTGTTCACTCTTGTCAGTTTTCAACCGCCTGGGTCATGCTGACAACACATTTAGGCTACTTTGGCCATTAGGCTAAGTGATGTGACTAATATTTACTTATATTGTAAATATTTTTTTAAATTATTTTTTATTATTTTTCATAATAACTTCAGACAGTATTTATTCTATGAATGTAGTGCTGTAAAAGTAAGAAACATATTTTACAAAGTATTTACACAAATACAAGAACTACAAAAGTTGAATACATTGTTCTGAGCAGAGTGATTTTCTTTACATTTTCCTGTGTGTTAAAATGCAAATCAAGCGAGACCATAGTACCAGTACCTTAAACAGACATTTACAATTTTTTTTTAAATCCCTCATTTTATTCATTGGATAAACCAAAACAATAATGCATTTCACACTATAAGCTTTATCAGAGTGCGTGTTCTCTGAAGATGGACATGCAAGACATGAATCAACAACAAAAGCTTAAGGGCCTTGGCATCCATGACAAACAAAATATACTTTTATATTGGGTCTGTTAACACAGTGATACCATCCATTGCAGCAGTCACACTGAATCTGAAAGAAACAGTGACATTACAACATGTTTTAAGCAAGGTGAAAATTCAAAGAACAATTTGCCGATTAACAGACCCAAGAGTCCTCTGTGTGAGGATATTTGTCCCCACATCAGAAAGGTCAGTTCAGTGATGATGCAGTTCCATTAGTTCAGTTTTACTTTATAGCAGCTCTGCAGAAGAGTTTTTCATCATCCAGCTTAGTTCAGTTCTCATCAAACAGTGTCAGTGCAGTCCACAAAAAATACATAAATAATAATTAAAATTAAATTGAAAAAATAGCTTTTAGTCTTATGATTTAAATTATTAAAACTTGCAGTTATTTTCACTTGAATTTCATTTCAGTCATTCTTGTGAAAGTCACGATGCTGCAAAATGAAAAATTACAGGGACACAGTTTACAGCTTCAAAATATGCAACAAACAACGAGGAAAAACAGAAATATGTGCTCAATTAGTTTTTTGTATCCCTAATGTTAGGCTAGACAGCAAAAACGGTGACATAAAACCATGATAAAAGCTTTCTAATAAAAGCATGTGCAAAGCCGATCATTTTAGCCTATTATATAAAGATTATGAACAGTTGAACATGTAAATGGGGCATGTGGCCGTTCGGCTGTATTACCTTATTGAAATAATCACATTTAGAAATGTGATCCGAAGATAAAACAACAACTTCCATTCCATTCATTTGTTCGTATTTCAATAAAACCGCGCACACAGCGGAGCGAATATTCGTGAATATGCAAGTAAGTGCTGCCCAACAGTTTTTCACAGGAACTGAATATTACACAACACCGGCCCTCATCCAAGTGTGACATCAGAAGCCAGGCCCCTGCCGCCTTGCAGCCGATTTTATTGGTCGCTTTTATACTCATTAAAGGTGCCCTAGATTCAAAAATTGAATTTACCTTGGCATAGTTGAATAACAAGAGTTCAGTACATGGAAATGACATACAGTGAGTCTCAAACTCCATTGTTTCCTCCTTCTTATATAAATCTCATTTGTTTAAACGACCTCCGAGGAACAGGCGAATCTCAACATAACACCGACTGTTACGTAACTGTATTCATGGAGACAAGACTGTCGTTATTTTCATTTTTTAAACACTTGCAGTCTGTATAATGCATAAACACAACTTCATTCTTTATAAATCTCTCCAACAGTGTAGCAATAGCCGTTAGCCACGGAGGACAGCCTCAAATTCACTCAGAATAAAACTTTAACATCCAAATAAATACTTTACTCACATAATTCGAAGCATGCATGCAGCATGCATGACGAAAATCTTGTAAAGATCCAATAATTGAGGGTTATATTAGCTGTGTGAACTTTGTAAATGCGCTGTAATATAGTCGACAGCTGGTGTGGCAGGGAGCACGCGATTTAAGGGGGCGGCGCCGAGTGTAAATCAGTGCATTGTTAATGATGCCCCAAAATAGGCAGTTAAAAAAATTAATTTAAAAAAATCTATGGGGTATTTTGAGCTGAAACTTCACAGACACATTCAGGAGACACCTTAGACTTATATTACATCTTGTGAAAGAACGTTCTTGGGCACCTTTAAAAGATTATAAATAGAGACGTTTCCACCAATCGCTGCACAAGTTAACCCTCTACAGCACAGCGTTGCCCTCAGGCAATGGAAAGTTTTCTTAAGCCCTATGTTTACTAAATTTTTCTGTAAATGATAACAACCAATTAGAAAGGTAGAGAAAGTACCAAAGAACAGTTCAGTAAGGTGTTGGAGTCAATATCAAGCACCATTTAAAGGTGGGACGACCTGTTCTGACACATGTTCACAGGAGCACATGGTATGAGAAGAAGGCAATATTATTTGCTTTAGTAATCATATTTAAAATGACATGAACTGTACATAAAAAATATGTGTGTGTGTGTGTGTGTGTGTGTGTGTGTGTGTGTGTGTGTGTGTGTGTGTGTGTGTGTGTGTGTGTGTGTGTGTGTGAGAAGGTGTAGAGAAGCCTTTTGTCAGGTTTTATGGAGTTTTTTTTTTATTTTGCATGTTCAGAAATTCAGTTTTTCTTTTCATTGCCTCAGGGCAACGTTGTGCGATAAGGGGTACTTTTTGAGGAGGTTTTGGGCAGTACCTCTCATTGGTACCACAATGTATTATAAGAAGGGAAGATGCAGGGTTCCTGGGTGTGCAGGAACACCCAAAGTGATGTGCAAAAATTGTAACATACACCACTATGTCACAGCAGAGAAGAAGTGCTTTTTGAAGTTTCGTACGGAATGAAATCTTATTACATGAAGTACATTATATGGCATAGCACACTACATGATACAGACATATGCATGTATCAAATTCAATATATCAATGTCTTTCAAGTGTTTTTCCCTTTTTACTTAATGATTTCTTGAATTTAAAAAAAAAAAAATTTGATTTTGATGATAATTTTCTCTATGACTCTGTTCCATTGTCGCACAACGTTGCCCTGAGGCAACGGAAAAATATTGTGGGGTTGGGGGGGGGGGGGATTTTTTTTTTTCATGTGCCATCAACATGTGTGCAGTAGAGGGTTAAGGTTGCATATGATGATAAAAGCACGTTAGTGCTAGCCCTCCCAGAACCCATAGAGATTGCATTGCAGTGCCTGCAGTTCGAAAAAAAAATTTTTTTGAATGGAAGTCTATGGGAGCACTCGGGGCAAATCTCCGCCACAGTGAAATCGCCCAAAAAGAGGCGGTACTCCACAGAATGTGATTGGCACTGATTGGACTATATAGCCTATATCAAGAGGCAGAGCAAAACAGCCTAGCAGTGACAGCTAGCGTAACACTGTGGTTGAAAAAATCCGTCCCTTTCTCACTTTGTTGGTGCGTCGCCCTATTGCTCTAATGAAGAAACCACCCCTGTTTATTGGTAAATTGACCAAAGGATTAATCGACTAAATATGCCAGTAACTTTTCACCAGCACTGTCTCAAGATTATTTTACCCATATTTGAGGATAGCCCAATAAATGCTCTTTCTAATGCAATATTTTTTCAATTATATGTTCTACACTTTTTTTTTTTCAAACATTTACAAAAAAATTATAATCCAAGACTTTTTCCACTAGAAAGATGTCTGACTCTGAAACCATTGAACTGGCTTGTCTTGGCCGACCTTTTCAGTTGGGAATGCTTTATGACTGCCGAAGAGATGTCCTCATTCCAGGTAATATAAAGCACATTTTAAGCTTTACCTTTGGGGTAACTAATGATTAATATACACATTTTCCCAAGGACTAACTCTTTGGGATGCTGAGATGCTGCAGAAGAATATTAATGTACGTCCACAGCCAAACACTGACTTCAAAATCATTGCCTCAGATTCAAGTGAAGACAAAGTGTCAGCTTTGAATGTTCGTGCATCTCTTGAAGCCAGCTTTCTGTGTGGATTAGTCAGTGTGAAAGGGTCGGCTGCCTTTTTAAATGATAAAAAGAAGTCCAAACATCAATCTCGAGTCACCTTACAGTATCGGACAACTTCACGTTTTGAGCAGTTAACTATGGAGCATCTTGGACTAGGGAATGTAAAGCATTGCAATGTATTTCAGGAGGGCTCGGCCACACATGTTGTTACAGCTTTATTGTATGGAGCTCAAGCGTTCTTTATTTTTGACCGTGAAGTTTCTACCAATGAAAATCTTCAAGAGATACAAGGAGAGCTCCAAGCAACAATCAAAAATATACCTTTAATATCAGTTGAAGGTGAAGCAGCTTTGAAAATGATTGAATCAGAAAAAGAGAAAATGAACAAATTCAGCTGCACTTTTCATGGAGATTTTGCTCTGGAAAACAATCCAGTTTCCTATGTAGATGCCATCAAGGTGTACTCAGAACTGCCAAAACTGTTGGGAGAACATGGAGAGAATGCTGTGCCCATGACCGTGTGGCTTTACCCTCTGAAAAAACTAGATTCAACAGCTGCTCAGTTAGTCAGGGAGATCAGTGTAAGCCTAGTACGACGTGCCCAACGGATCATGGATGAACTGGATAATTGTGACATTCAATGTCAAGACCTGATGAGGGACAATGTCGCCATTCAATTCCCTGAAATCAAAACTAAAATCAGAAAATTTAAGGACCTCAGCTCAGAGTACAAAATTGTTTTTCAAAAACATCTCTGCAGGCTTCTTCCATCTATAAGGGGTGGAGGAAAAGAAGAACAAGAGCTTGCTGATGCCCTCACAGACAAAGAAAGATCGCCATTTCAAGGTGCTCTGGTACACAAGTTTCTAAACGAGCGAGAGCGAGAGATGAATGTTGTTAGATCTTACCTCGAAATCATGAAAGAAGTCCCTGTCCTTTCATCCAGCAATGACTTGGACAAGGTTGTCTTGAAAGCATCCAATAACTATGTGATAGCTTTTGCACTCTCCTCCTTAAATGAAAAGGAACTGTACTTTTCAGACTTGGAGAATTACCTGAAAAAACAATCATGTAACAATGGAGAGGAAATACATTATGATCAAGACTCCTCAAAAAAGAAATGGTTTTCATCAGGAGATGCAACTGCTCTTACCAGGGAAATGATACAGGCCTTCCTAGATTTCAAAGAAGCCAATAAAGGAAGAACAAACATTGAATTCTGCATTGCATCAATCCCGGATGAACTCATCACTGCCTCTTCAATTCATGTTTATGAAAGAGGGAGACTCATAAGTTCACAATATGAGCTCCCCTCAAAACCCCCAAAACCAGTCTTCTTGAGTGCTGAGCATGACTGCATACATCTGCAAATCAACCCTCCTGACCGCGGTGTTAGTTCTGTGGCCTCATACTGTATCTCATATCAGGCAGCGCAGAGCTCTGAATGGACAGATGTGTTTACAGATGGGGTTTCTGATCAGGTCACCGTCAAGCAGTTACAACCACATAAAGAATATTGCTTCAACTGCAAGGCGGTGTGTCGTCCTGGAGTAAGTCTGACTAGTGACACAACATCATTCTTCAAGACTCGTCCATGTGCTCCACCTGGAGCACTTACAGTGAAACAAGTAGAATCTGAGTCTGCAACTGTAGTTTGGGATGTTCCTACATCTGTAGGTGAGGATGTTCTGGTCACTGGATACGTGTTGGAATTGAGAGAAATGAAAATGGATCAGGAAAATGAAAAGCCATGGAAGTCTGTGAAATCTACAAACAGGGAGTGCACTCTTCAGGGACTGAAAGAAAACGCAGATTACACAATCAGAGTTTTTGCAAACTGTGGAAATGATGGAGTGAGTCTCTCCAGCCCCGAAACTGTGTTTTCAGCCAGTTTTAGGGGTAAACAATCAAATAAGGATGGGAGTGGGTTGTTCTTGAATCAATCTTCACGAATTAAAAGGGGCAATCCATCAATACATACACTGATACTACACAAAAAAATGACAGAGACTCTAAGTTTTAATCAGTATGTCTTCGGAAGAAAAGTTGAGGATGTGAAAAACAAAGTAATTCTTCTTGTAGGATCAACAGGTGCAGGAAAAACCACACTGATCAATGTGATGGTCAATTACATACTGGGTGTAAAGTGGGAGGATTCATATCGCTTCAAACTAATCAATGAAGTGACCAATCGTTCACAGGCTGAGAGTCAGACATCTAATGTCTCCTCTTATGAGCTGTACAATCAGCCTGGCTTTCAAATTCCCTATTCCCTCACAATTGTAGATACACCTGGATTTGGTGATACAAGAGGAATCGCACATGATAAAATGATTACAGAGCAGGTCAAAAGCTTTCTTTGTAGCCCTTTGGGAATCGATCACATTGATGCCGTCTGCTTTGTTGTCCAGGCCTCTCTTGCCCGCCTGACTGCCAATCAGAGTTACATCTTTGACTCAATCCTGTCAATTTTTGGCAAAGACATTGCAGAGAACATCATAATTTTGGTAACATTTGCAGATGGTAAAGACATCCCAGTTCTAGAAGCCATCAAATCAGCAGATCTGCCCTGTAAAAAAAATAAAAAGGGACAACCCTCTAATTTCAATTTCAACAATTCAGCTGTGTATGCAGACAAAAAAGTAGAAGAGCCTACAACCTCTGATAATGATTCAGATGATAATGATGATGAAGATAAACTCACAGAGCTTGTCTGGGACAAAACCTTTAAACAGATGAGGGCTTTTTTCAAGGCACTTGGGACCATTGAAAGTAAAGATCTGACGATGACTATAAAAGTCTTGGAGGAAAGAGAGCGCCTTGAGAAAGCCATGACAAGTTTGACCCCTCAAATAACTGCTGGACTCTCTAAAATGAGTGAAATAAAAAAATTCAAGCAATGTTTGGAAAATGAGAGTGAGAACATGGCACAAAATGAGGATTTTGAACAAGATGTAGAGGTGATGAAAGCAAACAGATCCCCTGTAAACTGTTTTACCATGAACTGCAACACCTGCTTCTTCACATGTCACTCCAACTGCTTCCTCCCTGCAGAAGATTCTGTCAACACTTGTGCTGTGATGGAGGGTGGCTACTGCATTGTCTGCCCTGAAAACTGCCATTACTCTGCTCATTCAAAGGAAAATTTCATGTGGACATATGAAACAAAAATAGAGAAAAAAACTATTAAAGAGCTGAAAGACAACTTCATGAAGGCAAAAGGAAAGTTTATGGACTCGAAGCAAATCCTTGATGCACTTGAAGAGGAACTCCATGGAATTGAGGACAAATTAAGGAAGTTGATCAAACTGTCCTCTGATTGCCTAAGAAGACTGGATGAAACTGCACTGAAGCCAAAATCTCTCTCCACAGCCGAATATCTCGAAATCCTGATCAAAACCGAGAAAGAAAAGAAAAGTCCTGGCTTTGAGGACCGGATTGTTGGACTCGAGAAAATGAAACAAGAAACTCTTATCCTGGAAAAGATTGCTAAAGGAGAAAATTTGCTTGAAACAGAGCGCCGCATTATGGAGGAGAGAGAGAAGAGAATAAAAACTGTTGCCCTGAAAATTATGAAAAGGAAGAAAGCAGTTAGTGCCTTCCAGTCACTGAGCAATCAGAAAACATCCGATCAAAAGGACGGAAGTGCTTGCCTTGAGGGCCAGGAGATGTCATAAACAAAATAAAGGCTGATTAATTCAAAGAGAATAAGGAAAATTGAAAATTTGCTTAACATGATGTTACTTAAACATCAATGCTTCATTCATCTATGGATCAATCCTCTTTTAACATCAATACTACTTAATTTAAGAGTTATTTCATGCTTGTATTTGTGTTTTAAACAATGATGCAGTGTCAAATTTCTCAAGAATCCACAACAATCATGTACTGTAGCTCAACTGGTTGACCATAGTGCCAGGAAATGCATGAAATGATCGTTTTTTGTTTGTTTTTAATTACTTAGCTACTTCAGATAAAAGCTTCTGAAAAAGCATTAACGTAAAATAATTTTTTCATCTTTGTGTTAAGTTGTATTAGTATGGCATAAAACATTTGGAAATTAAGAAATATGGATTGTTCTTATGGTAGAGCTTATACTGTATTGCCGCAACGCATGTGATTTTTTCCCAATTATTCCCTGAAAATGTACTACAGTTCAAAAGTTATCATCAGCGATTGTATTATAATTATCTCTACCTATGGATTTTAAAGGTGCCATTGAATGTTTTTTTTACAAGATGTAATATAAGTCTAAGGTGTCCCCTGAATGTGTCTGTGAAGTTGCAGCTCAAAATACCCCATAGATTTTTTTTAATTAATTTTTTTAACTGCCTATTTTGAGGCATAATTAGAAATGCACCGATTCAGGCTGTGGCCCCTTTAAATGCTCGTGCTCTCCGCCCCTTCCCGAGCTCTCAACTCTATCATTGCTTAAGTGATAGAGAGGATTTTTTCGTCGACTGAGAATCCAAAGACTGTTACTGAGTTTTTCAAATGAGCGCATGCGTAAGAACAGCCCCCTCCTTCACAGCTCACTTCAAAAGAACGCCTCCCAAAACTCGTGCACGAGTATTGGAAAACGAGTGTTTACCCCCGGCATTCGCTGTGTCGTGTTTTTTGGATTCATTATGTCGGACTCACCGCAGGTAACTTATAATCTGCAGTTGTTACTCCTGTCTCCTGACAAAAACACTGCATGCGGCGCCTGTGGAGTGTGGAAAGTTACTGGAGCGCGCAGCTGCGCTCGTCTCTCACAAGGAACGTCACGGCAGTGATTGACAAGCCAGAGGGCCAATCGTTTACGCGATGATCGCGTAAACGATTGGCTGATGTTTTTAAGGCCCTATCTCGTGCACAGATGATGTATATTAATATTATTACTTTCAGTGCACCTAATAAATAGTCTTTTATCCGTTAGTAAAGACAGTTTCAAGTAATATTGCAAAAATGTATAAAACAAAACATCCTCTTTAGCACCTTTAAACAAAGTTCACACAGCTAGTATAACCCTTAAAATGGATCTTTACAAAGTGTTCATCATGCAGCATGTCTAATCACATAAGTATGGTATTTATTTGGATGTTTACTAGGGCTGCACGATTAATCGCATGCTATTCTCACGCGCATTTCGTCAGTAAAGCCGGTTCCCTGATTACTGCTAAATCGCCATCACCTGTTTTTAAACGGAGCGCCTTTTAATAGGCGGAGCCGTAGTTCACGGACAAGCCACGCAATATCGCGTTCATTATCGCAGGCGATTCATCTGCGATATGAACGCGATATTGCGTGGCTTTTCATTGACCTACGGCTCTGTCTATTAAATGCCGCTTCATTTGAAAGCAGGTGATGGCGATTTAGCGGTAATCAGGGAACCGGCTTTACTGACGAAATGCGCGTGAGAATAGCATGCGATTAATCGTGCAGCCCTAATGTTTACATTTGATTCTGAATTAGAGCTGCACGATTAATCATATCGCAATCGCAATCGCGATGTCAAGCTTGTGCGATTATATGACGCAAAATGCTGCGATTTTACGAAATAAAATAATAATAAGTTAATAAATAAAAAAAAAAATACATGTGTGGACACAACAACCCATTATCTGAGAGCTGTTTGCCCATTTTATACACCGCTAATAAAAAGAAGACCAGTCAGTTTCAGTTTAGGCAGTGGCATGTGTGGCGCGCGTGGTCATGACTTTTCCGGTGTGCAGCGCAGAGAACGGGTAAAGATGGATGCGGAGCAAACGGTCACTGAACTGGTGGCAAGAAAAAAACGCTACCTCTGTTATATGGCGATATTTTGGCTATAAGATTATAAACCCAGATTAGTAGTGGTTGAAGAGGAAAGAGGATTTAATTCGGTATCGCACACAGCGCTGTTATAGGTGCGTACATGACGCACATACATACAAGGCTCGCGCGCGCACAGAGAGAGAGAGAGGCGCGTTATAGCTCGCGAACTCCAAATTGATTTCTCTTTCGCGTCCTCAGTGCACTTGGATGGTCACATACACACATTATGTCAGTCAAAATACCCCTCTCAGCAAGTATTCATGTAAACACATTCAGTTATGTCTTAATTGCACGAGGTGAGAATTCGGATGTGTATCTATCTGATGTGTGCGTGCATGTCTTACTCTTAAAGTGACAGCAACCTATAAATACCTGCTGTTGTCTGTCATGTAAATCAAACAACAAAACACAGCTTTAACAAAGATTAATCTATATTAAATGTATACAATGAAGTGTCATTTTACATTTAATTATTACATTTCTGTGCATGAAAATTAATACTACAGTTAGACCTTATACTTTATTTGTAACTTTATGTAGTATTTATCTATGCTTGTTGTAATTGGTGTACAGTATTTGTTCTTTTTACAGTCTGTTCACTTGCCTTTAATAATGTATTATTTAGGCTAGCAGTTTATGCTATGGTATCAGAATAGTTTAAGTGGGCTAAGTAATAAATGCAAAGTTAAGTTACCCCCATCCAATTTTAAAAATTTTTTTTTGTGCTGATCCGAAAAATGATCCTATCTGTGACGTCATAACCTTGATGTGATCCGAACCATGAGTTTTGTGATCCGTTGAACCACTACAGATTAGTAAAGAAACAAATATCTTAAATGGGATTATAACAAGTTTGCAGTAATGCAAAGATGTTATTTAATTTCATAAAAATATTTTAATTTGAAAACGCTGTGCATTTGTTTGCTGTTGTTGCTAGTTTGAGTTGAGAAATACATTTCAGCATTATCAGTAATCTGTGTGTGTATTTTCATTGAGAACCAAGCAAGATGACTCATGATACTATTTGTTTATTATATCGCTATCGCAAATCGCAATCGCAATATTGACCTCAATAATCGCAATATGACATTTTCCCCAAATCGTGCAGCCCTATTCTGAATGAGTTTGATAGTGCTCTGTGGCTAACGGCTAATGCTACACACTATTGGAGAGATTTATAAAGAATGAAGTTGTGTTTATGAATTATACAGACTGCAAGTGTTTAAAAATGAAAATAGCGATGGCTCTTGTCTCCGTGAATACAGTAAGAAACGATGGTAACTTTAACCACATTTAACAGTACATTACACAGTACAGTACAGTACTTTGATATTCGCCTATTCTTTGGAGGTCTTTTAAACAAATGAGATTTATATAAGAAGGAGGAAACAATGGATTTTGAGACTCACTGTATGTCATTTCCATGTACTGAACACTTGTTATTCAACTGTACCAAGGTAAATTCAACTTTCAATTCGATGGCACCTTTAAAATGATCATAATTATTTTTATTATTTGTAATATTGTTTTAAAAGTAATTTTCTCAACTCTGAGAATTGATAAATTAACTTAATCAGTAGATGATTTTACTTTTTTAAACTTAAGTTTACAGTTTTCTGAAGCCTGTTTTGCTAAATCCAGGTCCTGAACATGGACTGCGACTTGTAAACAATATCCTAAATTATTGCTTTTGAAGCATTATGACTGTCTGCCATTTGTGTTAATCAAACACCATGAGATCACTTTTGTAGCTTTACCTGAAAATAAATAAAGCACTGCTTATTTCATTTGTATCTTTGTTCACTGTGTATTTATCTATGATTGCAATTTGTTTGTTTTTTTTTCTGTGCAGATACACTCCCCTACAAAATCACCCCAATAATTCTAGAATGATGAATTCTTTCCAAAGAAAGGTATACAAGTCATGGTGAAATTGTTTTTATATTGCAATATATAATTGCAGAAAAACAAAATATCACAATGTCAGTTTTTTCTAATATCATGCAATCCTAAATGGAACGGTATACATCTGTATAATGATCAAGGAAATAAAAAAATAAATATGATGAATAAAAATGTATGTTCCAAAGATGAACGAAGGTCTTATGAATTTGTAACGACATGAGGGTGAGTAATTAATGAAAGAATTTTCATTTTTGGGTGAAGTAACCCTTTAAAGGGAATGGGTTAAATTAAGTGAAAATTTCTCTCAACCAAATAAGTGTAATTTAGCAAACTTAATCAGAAAACTGTAGCTCAGCCAAACATGAGAAGCTGATAGCTTTTATGTGTGTGTTTGTGTTAGACAAGGGCTAAATAAAGCTTGTCTGTCTCTTTAGTTAACATTAGTCCTAATTACCACCACAATACAGCTTTACAAATACACAAACATCTGCTGACAATTAGTGTGAGGTGGTTGTCAAACAGTGATTATCAGCCTCATTAAGGGGGAGGCGAATCTCATTATGTGTGTTTAGAGTCCTGACGACATAGATTAGTGTCGGGCAGTTTGAATCAACCCTCGCCCCTCAAACACAGACCACACAGAGGGGTAATGAGTCTTGAATACACAACTCACTTGACCAATACATCCGAGTACATCTCCTGAAAACTTCATTCAATCAAACTCTTAAACAAACATCAGTACCCCACCTCAATGACATGATAAGCTAATTTCATTATTCGAATGTCTTTTTAAATGCTATTTCAGTTTGTGTAATTGGGTAGTGGACATGTGGACCTTTTCTCGATCAACGTCAAGATAGTTTAATATTTATATAAATGTATAAGATATATTTTAGAGCTTGTCTTATAACTTGTCACCATTATTCTAAAGGTTTTCCACATTACTATTTTAAACAGTCTTGCAGTGTAACATTCAGATTTTTAAGAAAAGCAAATTTTCCCTGAAGCCTCTCAATTAATTTGAGTCCATAAAATCTGCACACATAACTATACAAAACTTAGCAAAACAGTTTAAAATACTTTGGAGTTTAACACCACGCTACAAGACTTGTCAAGTTTACAAAGGATTCATTTTAATTAATCAATTACTTAAAATTTACAAAAACTGTCAAATGTAAAATTGTAACAGTGACTCAAAATAAAGTGCATCAAGCTCCATTTCACCAGTAATAAAATTAAGACATTAAAAATGTTAAGAAGGTAGACCTGAAGGTTTGAGCAGTGTATGGATGTGTAGGCTAATATTTCAAACCCTACTGTATTTCTAATCTAAACTGTGCACACGTTTTCACTATCAGTTTCTAATCTGTTAAACTGTAATTTAAACATATTTTGTCATCTAACGTTCACCTTATCGACAATGACTCATCAAACAGAAAATAAATGAATGGATCATTTGCTTTTTACACATTAGCAGAAGGGTATCCTACACATCCCAAAAGCTACATTCATTTAAGCACAAAGCTAGCCAGCCTACATTTGACCTCTTAAAGACGAAGCCACGTGACATTACTTGAAGTTTCTCAAAATGACCTTTCCAAAAAGTACATGGGTATGGTGATGGTATCAAATGGTAATGTTAAGTACAATATTTGTTTTGGTTCTTTAAGTGCTTTTGTGTACAGTAGTGTTTTGTTAAGAAGTGTATTACCTTCAATATCGTTCAGACACCGTCGCACGTGCAGGTGTTCAACCGTAATAAAGACTTTCTTCAACCCTGGTAAACAATAAAAGGCATTTGTAGGTTTTGTTTCAGCTGACTAAAAAGTAAACATCCACTTCATTAATCACTCTATTCTCTTCTGTGTTCAGAAGCATCCAAGTTTAACAGACTGAACCGTGCAAAGGGATTCAGTGCGTGAGCTGTATGAATAATTTAGACTGAATCACGAACCGATTCGGTAACCGTTTGTTAGAAGCACGTTTTACAGATTCAATTAGATGAACCGACTCAAAAGAGTGACTCATTCGCGAATCGGACACCTAATTATCGGCAATAAATAAATAAATAAAACGTATACACGACATAACTGTTAAAGAACCATCATGGGAAAATTGGCAATATACCTTATCAGGCAGATTTGTTTTTGTAATTTTGCTTCCCAACAGATTTCTACTGGCTCTCGTGCTGCAGTAACGACCCGTCTGACTTGTTGGCGACCTTACATTTTGTTTACATTTGTTTTGTGACAATTCATTCAAATTTAATTAATTTTTTTAAATACTTACTTTAATAAACGATTATTATTTTAAGAATTATCTTGTGTTTTGTTGTTATAACTCTAATTATACTGATAGGAAAAAACAATCAATTCAGTGTTTACAAGTTGTTGTTTTTTTTTATTTGCAAAAGTGTGTGTGTGAGTAAAGGAGTGTATATGTGCGTGGTAGGGTTGTTTTGACTGACCTTTTGATGTTTAGTTTTCCTCAAAACAGTATAAAATTAGCCTTCCCTGTTCAACTTGAGAACACATGATGTAGTCAGATGTTCCTCTTTGTTGGTAATCTCATTAGACACCTACATCACATAATTTGTGTTGGCAGTGGCAAAGTTCTCAGATTAATGAACTGACAAAGATGAGTTTGGACAATTAGATGACAAATTAGACACACACATCAGCCTAAATACAGAAAGTAGACACATATTTAAACTAATGTCATTAAAAGCTATATACTAAACCTATAGCACTACAGTAAAACAGAGTCTCGATGTGTGTGTTTGGGCAGAGTGCCAGTGAAAAGCTATAAAAGGACCCAATGCTTGTTAAACCTTAAAATGACTGCTTGTGTTCAATCGATAAAGCCCAAGACCAAGAATTTACTTTAAAGAGTTAGTTCATTAGTTCATTACTTACCCTCATGCCGTTCCACACCCGTAAGACCTTCGTTAATCTTCGGAACACAAATTAAGATATTTTAGTTGAAATCCGATGGCTCAGTGAGGCCTCCATAGGGAGCAATGACATTTCCTCTCTCGAGATGAAATTTCTTCTAAAATTCGTAAATACTATATAAGTACTTTGTACTTATAATAAAAATTCTTCTTTAGTACTTCTTAAGATAATCTTAAGAACATTTAAGTGTACTCAAATGTGCTATTTTGAGACACCATGAAATATGAACTAAAATGTGCTTTTAACATACTATCTCTGTATTTTAAAAATGTATTTCATCCAAAGAGACTACAGCATCTACATGGCTATATATTTTATCAGTAGCTGTGTTCCCTCTGTTAGCGTGTTCTACCACACAGTTTTACGTTTTCCTTTAATTATTAGGGAACTGACTTAGCTGCCTGCATGTCCAATTTATATATGACCAAATGATTTCTCATGAGTCCACATCCAGAAGAATCAATAGCCTTCTTTCAGGTCAAGGTCGATGTTGATGTTCTACATTTGCTTAAATGTAAACTGTACTAGGTAACCTTTAAACACACACACACACACACACACACACACACACACACACACACACACACACACACACACACACACACACACACACTCACACACATGATCAACCACTATGCTGAATGAAGGATTTTTTTGAACATATCTTTCTTAATGCATTATCTGAACTGCTACTTAATAAAAAATTGGATAGATAGATAGATAGATAGATAGATAGATAGATAGATAGATAGATAGATAGATAGATAGATAGATAGATAGATAGATAGATAGATAGATAGATAGATTTTGTCTGTCTCTTCTCTTGGGAAGAGTTAATAATGAAGACGTTTATTGCTCTAATTAAGCAGACGCGTTCACAGATTCTTGTTCTATGCCATTTAACAGGCTTTAGAAAGAGAGTGAGGGATGGAGAGAAGGCTATTGTGGAGACATAAATGTGTCTTCGTGAAAATGCTGCCTAATTATGTCCTTTGAGACCAGAACAAGAGGAGAGGGGAAGGAGAGAATGAAGAAGGGGAAAAGCAGGATGAGGAAGAGGGAGAGAGAGAATAGAGGGGGAGGAGAGACATGAGTGCCTGGAGGAGTCTGAGAGCAGAGGTCTTAAGCCACAGATGAGTGGAGGAAGACAAACTAAACAGACGTAAGAATGACAGAGAGAGAGTTGGGGGAGGGCCAGGCAGACAAATAGAAAAAGAAAAGCTGTTGAGAGGAAGGAAAGAACACTGGATACACAAAAGAAAAACAAGAGCAATACTTTCAGTCAGGCTTTCTATTATGATGTGGAGGACTGTATACAATTGAGACTTAATGGCACACACACACACACACACACACACACACACACACACACACACACACACACACACACAATGTCTCATTCAGAGATTAACTGTGAATGCAACATTTATTTAGGTATTTACATTTTTTTACATTCATTTAGCATTATGTATATTTAAGTTTTGAACATATCTCAAGATAAACTCATTTATCATTTCTATCCACCTGACATGCAATCATTCACATTGCTGTCCTTTGTGAGATGAATACTGTACCTGGAAATTCATCACAGATTGACTCTTATCTGATTTCCTCAGAAAAATTCACTTTAGTCTTTGGATATGTTCAGAAAAGTGTTCTATATCATATTTATATTTCTGCAATATGCTGTGTACATTATGCAGATTTCCTGCAGAATTTCTGGATGACCAACTACATTGGCTGAAAAGTGCAGTATACAACCAGAACACATTTTGTGAAATGCTGTGTCCCATGATGCAAAGGCCTCGATTTGACGGTCCATTTCCAATGTGTTAAATGAACCACAATTTCAGCTGTGATTTTTAGCACATCTCTTTATTTAATATAGTAAAGTCAATCCATGGATGTTAAATTAATAGTGATGTGATAAAAATCAGCTGATATTGTGATTGTTGATATTATGTTAAAAGGATAGTTCACCCAAATAATCTTTCTTCTGTTAAACACAAAAGAAGATGTAATATATAAATAGGTTTGGGTGAAGGGGTTGGGTTAGGTCATAGAATATATCATTAACATAATATAAAATCAATGGAAGTCCATGTAATGTTCTCACAAGGAGGACAATATCTGAAATCCTTGTCCTTGTGGTGCATTTTTTTTTTTTTTTTTTGGGTTCCCATGAGGAAAACATCTTATAAATCATACAGATTGGGATTTTTTTTTATGTAAAAATGCAGGAAGTTTTCTGATGTGGGTAGGTTTACGGTAAGGGGACAGAATATACAGTTTGTACAATATAAAAAGTATTATGTCTATGGAAGTATGGAAAGTCCCCATAAAACATGAAAACAAAGCAAGAAGGAAAGTAATAAGTTTGAAATCTCATAAGGTGACTAAATAATTACAATGTTTTAACATTTTTTGGTGAACTATATTATTAAGACATTGTTTTGTTTTTACACACAAAAAAATGCACAAACAATGTAACATAAAAAAATATTCAGTAAGCAGTGCTCAAGTATTCCATTCCAAACACAGCCATCTGCATTTCTTGGCTGATTGGGTTTCTCTCCTCAGACTTTCAGGAGTGACCCATGTCATGCTTTCAAACACTGTAGTTAAAGGTGAAGTGGGATTTTGTTTTCACTGCCATTATTTACTCACTCTCGTGTTGTTCCAAAAGATAACTTTCTTCAGTAGGACACAAAGGGTGAATTTTTTAAGCATATCTAGGAAAATATCCTTGCTTAAAATAAAATTAATAACAAAGAACAGGGGCTGACAAGCTGCAAAATGACAAATAAAAATGGTATATGAGTTATGTACATAGTCTACACACCAAGTGGAGATATAGATGTCGGTGTATTGCATTTTCTGTTTGGAAACCCCATAACAGTGTGTCTCAGACTAGACTGCCAGGTGCCGTCTGGGTGGGCTTGTTGCCATGGTGAGAAATCTGGTGAATGCATTTGAGAAAGGTGGAAGGGGGAAAAGGACAGAGAAGATGTAGGAAGACTCTGACAGGAGCAAACATAACAGTGATCACTGCTGTTCAGTGTGGAATTGAGCCAAAAATTGTGTGTGTGTGAAATGTATGGTCATTTCATGGTCTAAAATAGTTTTGTTGTGTAGGTGCCATTTAGCCCTGTTTTTCTAGTGTTTCTGGGAACAAATTTTGAATAAAAGTTTGTATATACAAGCAAATATGGAATATAATATCCCTGTAGCTTGTATATTCCTGAGCAATTCCAACCCAGTCTTACAGGAAAACTCAACTATTTTAGGAGGTGGCAATTTCGAATTAATTTGTACAATGTGAATCATACAAAAATCTACAATTTTTAGAAGAAAGTAAATATGAAGGTCCTCCCCTAATTGCCACAGGGGTGTAATCAGATCATACAAAAACACATGAGATTGTACAAATTCATTTGAATTAGCCACCAATTTGCCAAACATAAAATAGTCACGAATTACCGCGAGATTGTGTTGGCAATTTTAAAACATGTTCTGTCTCACTAGGATGAATCACTTATAGTATTTTTGAATACATGTAAATATTGTCACTCTTTGATCAGCTAATTAAAGGCTATGTTTACATGACACTTATAGTTCTCGCTCACATTGAAAATTGCATTATGAATGTGAATGAAAGTCTTACAGGTGTGGAACAACATGAGGGTGAGTAAATGATGAGAGAATTTTCATTTTTGGGTGAACTATCCCTTTAAATGCTTCCTCTGAGTGTGTGTGTGTGTGTGTGTGTGTGTGTGTGTCTAAGCCAGGTGGAAACTTGAGCTGATTTGTGTCTCTGATAAAGAGACTCGTCACACAGATACATTTTAGAGGGAGAGGGAGAGAAATTGAATGCAGTGTCGTTTGCAGTGGAATGGAATTGTGGAGGCAGTGTGTATCCAGACTGAAGGTAATATCATTACCTGGAGAAAGAAAGAGAAGAGAAAAAGTTGGTGGCCAGACTTGTGAGCCTATCAGTGTTAATCAATACAGGCTCAGCTACGCTACACAGAATAAGACACACACACATTCTCTCTCTCTCTCTCTCTCTCTCTCTCACTGCCTTGAGCTACAGACACAAATGGAAATCTTCTGAACCGGACTCAGATACTCATGAGCATTATACACATTAGAATGTACTGTACAGTGGCTTCAAAAACAGCTCATTTTGCTGCTTAAAGAGAAAAAATGAGACTTGGGACAAAATAACAGAGCACCAATAAAACCGTTTAAGCTGTAAATACTGGGGCAACAAGTGCACCAAAAATGAAACCATAAAACCACACTGGATACAGTAATAATATCAATAAAGGTACTGAAAGGTTTAACTGTGTTTTCAGGTCTAAGGTGTTCATAAATGTCAGACAAGTATGTCACACGTGTTTTAAATCTTACATTTTATACAATTTATTAATTAAAATGATTTAATATTCTATGTTATCTTTTACTGTATATTTGTGCTCTGTCATGAGGCATTTCATATTGTTTTACTGATCTACCATAAAAGCCCATAATATGATATTTAATAGTCTCCGTTTATAGGAAAACATGTTCTACACATCCTGTTACATCATCCTGATGTCAATGGGTTCAAGATATTTTCACATTATATAAGCCCATGTCTTGAAAAAGGGGTTGTTAAGAAGTGGCTTGACTACAGAGGTTGTCGGGGACATTAAACATCATCACACCAAACAAGTAAATTCAACTACTCGCTTTCACAGCCTTGTTGCGTTTATAATCCCCTCCTGAAAACGATTCTAAGTGGAACTCACCATCTTGTCGATTTTAAATAAAGATTAAGCCTAACAAACTTTTTACTGATTGTATTTAAACTTCAAAATTCATAAAAGTGTTGTTCATTTGCGAAGATAATCTTGATAAATGTTGGCCCGGTTTCACAGACAGGGCTTAGCCTAATCCAGGATTATGCCTTAGTTCAATTAGGATATTTAAGTAACTTTTATAAACGTACACTTGAAAAAAACATTACTGATGTGCATCTTGAGACAAAACAATGGCATTGATATATTTTAAGATATGTCAGTCCAAGTTACTTTCAGTTAAGACAGCTCAAACATGCATTTTAGTCTGGGACTATAGGCTTAAGCCTTGTCTGTGAAACCAGAGGATAGTGTGTAAGAATCTGGTCACGGAGCTTATTTTCTGCACTATTCGAAAAGTCAATGGAAAAATTCTATTTGCTTTTTGTCTAGGGAACTAGAGTGATGCTAACTTCAGTGTTGGCCTACAAAATGATGTCATCCCTGCTGCACTCTTGTAGCCAAATATTGTGCCTATGCAAAAAGGGACTTCCAAAAGAAAAAAAGAAGAAGTGTGATTTAAACTATCCCTTGTCTCCCCTACTCTCCTACTCTATCCATAAGTAATTTGTTTTGGACTCATTTCAAATAATCAGTAGACTTGAATGAACGAGGAGTCTCACTGTATCCGCAGTCTGTCACACGCAGGAAACCAGGGCATCCGAGTATTCATCACCCAGCTTGTCCCGGGCTGTATGTTAATGGCCCCCCGCTGCGCGCACCCCGCTGAGGCACTAAGCGGAACATCAGCGACGCAATTAGGGCGAACAAGAAGCTCGCAGCGCGCGACAGCCCTCTCTCCCCCCGCGCGCGCTGTCAGCAAGAGCGCATTCAACTTCTGGAGCTGGAGGAGTTGCGCGTGTCTGCATGCGTTCGGTGGCCCCAACAAGTTTTTGGACGCTTGAGTCGCACTTCATGTGACATATGCAAGTGACAAGATTTCACTGCAAGTGCTGCTAGAGATTTTTTTCAGAACTAACCTTTTTTTCAATGACCATTGACTATTGATATAAATTATTTATAATGGATAGCCTATTAAGTCCTCAACGTCAAGTTGTAACATATTTCAACAATTAGCTTACTTGGATTGATATCTTTAACATGATCATAATATTATATTTATTTTAAGGGCAATCTTTCCTCACATATAACTCAGCATTGGTCAACACAGCCTACATTTTCAGTGAATTAATTAAAACTACCAAACTGATTTTTATTATTGCCTATACTGATTTTTTTTTTTTTTTTCCCAACAGTCTCTCAACAATCGGGCTATTGTTTTTAAATGAAAACTTTTCCAAAAATTGCTTAAAAATGGGAAATGTGGAGGGTTGGTATTTTGTTTTCAAATCCAATGGCAATGAATAATTTAAAGCGTGGCATAAGTGTCCAAATACATTTTGGGGGATGCTTTAAATAGCGAATTAACAGCAGGAATTGGGTAATTGTTATTGTACTGGCACGAAAACTACATTTTTTTATTGTTCAGTAAGCCTCGTGCGTACAGCTCTTGCTTTTCAGTCTCCTTTTAAATCTTATTAATGTAGACTAAATGTGAACTCATCTATGCAATAATTAGATTATTACATTTTCCAGAGGATACACATTCTGGAGAGATTAGGAACAACCTAAACATGCCAGGAGACTTGTTTACAACCACAAACTCCGTGTTTGGACATAGGGTGGGTTGTAAACATAGGCAAAATAATTTAAGACATACAAACCGTCAGCAGCGCAAACATTTACTCAAAACTCTCAGGGGATGCTTGATTAAATTACGTTAAGGTCCCGCCCCTCGATTTCTATGATTGGGCGCTGAGATAAGTAGGCGTGCATCGGCTGTCCTCTGTATAAATAGACACGCGCTCCACTATTTGACAGTCAAAACAAATGAGACGCTGTAGCCTACTGAATTGACACCAAGTAGACACAGCAGGTTTTTCTTTAGTGTTAAGCTATTTTTATTTTTAGAATTAAGTAACCACACTACTATTGCGCATATGCAAGCGCATCCTTGAAGACGGAGAGCGGGTGCGTGCAAGTGACCGAGGATGGACTCGCCTATGCAGGGGTCCTACTGGCTTCCTCTCGCGCTCTGTGCCCTGTTATTGTGGAGCTCCGTGTGTGCTCGTGAGCCGGACTGTCAGGAGATTTCGGTGCCACTGTGTAGAGGGATCGGCTATAACTACACATACATGCCCAACCAATTCAACCACGACACCCAGGACGAAGCAGGACTTGAGGTGCACCAGTTCTGGCCGCTCGTGGAGATCCAGTGTTCCCCCGACCTGCGCTTCTTTCTTTGCAGTCTGTACACGCCCATTTGCCTTGAGGACTATAAGAAGCCTTTGCCGCCGTGCAGGAGTGTGTGCGAACGGGCGAAAGCGGGATGCGCGCCGCTGATGAGGCAATACGGTTTCCCGTGGCCGGACCGAATGAGGTGCGATCTTCTACCCGTGCAGGGGGATTCAAACACTCTGTGTATGGACTACAACCGAACTGACGCTACAGCATCACCGGCTGCTGCAAAACCAACTAGCCGCCAGGGGAAGCCAAACAACCGGAAAAATAAAAGCAGTCATGGATCTTCTTCGTGCGAACCGGAGTGTCACTGTCGCGCGCCTATGGTAACCGTGAATGACCGTCATCCCTTGTATAACCGGGTCAAGACGGGGCAGATCCCCAATTGCGCCATGCCATGCCACAACCCCTATCTTTCTCAGGAGGAAAGGACCTTTGCCACATTTTGGATAGGGTTTTGGTCGGTTTTGTGTTTCCTGTCAACGTTCGCAACAGTCGCTACTTTCCTCATTGACATTGAGAGGTTTAAATACCCCGAGCGCCCTATTATTTTCCTGTCCGCCTGTTATATGTTCGTGTCCGTGGGATACATCATCAGACTCATCGCGGGACACGAAAGGGTCGCGTGCAACCAGAATCATGAGGTGGACCACATCCACTATGAAACTACGGGTCCCGCGCTTTGCACGGTTGTGTTTCTGCTGATTTATTTTTTTGGGATGGCGAGCGCCATCTGGTGGGTGATTCTGACGATTACGTGGTTCCTCGCGGCAGGAATGAAGTGGGGAAATGAAGCAATCGCGCGATACTCGCAGTATTTTCACCTGGCCGCTTGGCTCATTCCGAGCGTGAAATCTATCGCCGTGCTCGCGCTGAGTTCGGTGGACGGAGACTCGGTTGCGGGGATCTGCTACGTGGGCAACCAGAACTTGGATAACCTGCGGGGATTCGTGCTCGCGCCACTGGTGATTTATCTTTTTATCGGAACGATATTTTTATTCGCGGGCTTGGTGTCTATGTTTCGGATACGGAGCGTCATTAAACAAGGAGGAACGAAAACGGACAAACTCGAGAGATTGATGGTCCGAATCGGGGTGTTTACAGTGCTGTACACGGTCGTTGCCATGGTGATTGTGGCGTGTTACGTTTACGAACAGCACAATCGTGAAGCGTGGGAAATAGCGCACGCGTGTAACTGCTCGTCGGAGAAAAAAACCCTGAAACCTGATTACGCCGTGTTTATGCTCAAATACTTCATGTGCCTTGTTGTTGGGATCACGTCAGGCGCGTGGACGTGGTCCGGTAAAACGCTGGACTCTTGGCGAGCCCTGTGCACGCGCCGCTGCTGCAGTTGGGGAAGTAAAGGCACGAGCGGGTCAGTTTACAGTGATGGCAGCACGGGACTAACTTGGAGATCCGGCACAGCGAGTTCGGTTTTGTACCCTCCAAAACAAATGCCACTGTCGCGAGTCTGATGACTAGGGCAGGTGAGGCTGAACTTCTCAAAAAAGACTTTGCAAACTGACTGCTGCTTTCCTGACAGATGAGAGATGCATAATACCAGGGTTAGGTGAGACCGGGGCTAGTTGTCACAAGGGGAAATTGCTATAACACTACTGTGAGAAATATTCTGAAGTAAAAAGTGTGACGACTATTCCCGATCTCTTCATCTACACTAAATTGCCTACCAGTTATTAAACCTGTTTATCAGGTTATATGAATGTGCCTTTAAAAGTGTTATACGGGTTTTTATATGTATTTATATTAAGATTTTATTGTTAAAACAACGACATAGAATGTTTAACATTTATACAAGATTGTGTATTTATCATTTACTTTGACAGAAAATTATTTTGACAATAAAACACTGAAATATTACCAAAGCATCTTTTATTATATGTGTATTTCATGTTTACAGAGAGCTCTCTAACACTCACAAACTCGATCTTGTAGGTCATGATGACCAGCACTGTAGCAGTGGGCGTTCTGAGGTGTAAGCCTAAGCCCACAGCAAGGACACTGCCATCTATTAGTCATAAGAAATAAAAAATGGTGAATATTTGGCTTAGTTCAAAATAATAGCAAGTATTAAATATTTCTCAGTACAGGTACACGACACACAGAATACTAAAATATGAATGAATAACTAAAAATAAAAAAGAGAACTTTTTCATCACACTTGTATAAAATGAAGAATTTAAGGTACTTTTGATATTTGATGTTAATAAAATGATTTATGAAAACCAGTACAAATATGTGTAAACACAAAGGCCAAATTCCCTTAATCATTCATCACAAAGAGAAAAACCAAAGAATATAGTTATGATGTGCAGCAAAAGATTGTTGAGCTTCACAAAATAGAAAATGACTAAGAAAAAAGCTAATGCATTCAAAATCCCCATTTCCACCATCAGGGCAATAATTAAGAAGTTCTGCCTGGAAGAGGACATGTGTCTAAATCGTCCTAATGCGCGCTGAGTGGCCAAAGACTCTCCAAGGATCACAGCTGGAGAATTGCAGAGATTAGTTGAGTTTTGAGTCTCAGAGAGCCTAAAAAAATGATCAAACAGCACCTACTTCCCTACAAGTTGTTTGGGAGGGTTTCAAGAAAAATCCTCCTCACTCATCCAGAAACAATCTCCAGCATATTCAGATGTCAGACACGACTGGAACTTCAAAAGGGACCTGGTTATATGGTCAGATGAAGCTAAAAAAAAATAGCTTTTTGGCAGCAAACCCACCAGATGGGTTTGGTGCAAACAGGGATAAAAATACCCCATGCCCACGGTTAAATATACTGCTGGATCTTTAATGTTGTGGGCCTATTTTTCTGCTGGAGGTCCTGGACATCTTGTTCAGGAACATGGCATCATGGATTCTATATGGATTTCAAATACCAACAGATAAAAATCAAAACCTGACCGCTTCTGCTAGAAATCCTATAATGGGCCGTGATTGGATCTTCCATCTGGACAATGATCCAAAACAAACATCAAAACCAACACAAAAATGGGCCACTGAGCACAAAATGAAGCTTCTGCCATGGCCATCCCAGTCCCCTGACCTGAACCCTAAAGAAAATGAGTGAAGTGAATTGAAGAGAAGAAGCACCAGCAACATGGAGCTGGGAATCTGAAGGATCTGGAGAGATTCTGTATGAAGGAATGGTCTCTAATCTCTTTTCAGGTGTTCTCCAAACACATTAGGCATTATAGGTAAAGACTCAGAGCTGTTCTCTTGGCAAAAGGAGGTTGTAATAATTGGGTGCCAATAATTGTAGCCAACATGAACTAGAGAAAAACATTTATTTCATAATGAGCTTTTTCCCCCATTTTCAATTGTTTTACTTAAAGGTTAGAATTTTTTTTTTTTTTTTTACTGTATAGGACTAAGAAAAATTAATCCAAATTTAATAGAGTTGATATGACACAATGATTTCTAATAAAAATTAAACTAGGTTCAACATTGGACTATAGTACAGAATTAATGATTAAAAAGTAACACATTAACGCTTCTCATGCAGCTTCAAACTATGACAATATAAGCATTATTTGTTGAAGCTCTACAACACTTATTTGGCCAATTATTTTGACAGTTTCACTGATGATCCCTGATATAACAAAAACCCCGGATAGAGCGGCTGAGTGAACGTGGTCTGGACTCTGTGGATGAGGGTCATTGTGTCAGAGACGCTGTAGAAGGACAGAATTCCTGCTCTGTGATCCACATACACTCCTATTCTACAAGACTTGGGCATTACATTGAGTTTAGTCTTTTTGTAATTGCTACAGAACAGGTATTTGGAGCGAGAACAGAACAATCTCCAGGACTGATCATTACATCCAAATTTATCACACCGTCCCTTCCTGCTTATGCTCTTATATGACACTGATATACCCACCGCACCCCCACTCCACTCCACCTCCCAGTAACAGCGTCCACACACACTCTCTCTACACAACACCTGAGGCCAGACATCAAATCTGTCCGGATGATCAGGATATGGCCGGACTGTGTGCTTGCGGGTAGCTACTCGGTTTCTCCAAGAAAGACTGATTTTTTTATTCGCTGTATTTGGATCCAGAGTCAGTTGATGGAAATCTGGAAATAAAAAATGTAATTGTCACACTGTTAAAAAATGAACTGACCTCTAGGATCTAAAATCTAACACATATTATTAAGTGTGTATCTGTATAATTGATTGCTTTATTTTTAATAATAATTCTAATAATTGACACTTACACTGTCAGAAGTCCTCTCTGGTTTTGGGTTGAGTGGTGGAAATGATTTTGATGCAACTCACTATAGAAACCGAGAGGAGTTGAAAATGTGATTCACTTCATATTTTACTGCATTCAAGCCTCACTTAAAAATCTTCTTTTAATTGATTATGTTGCATGTGTAAACAAATAATGCCATTCTTCCCCTTTTCCATTTTGCAATTATTTTTAAAGCTGCAGTCCACAGTAACTTTTTTTGGTTAAAAATGATCCAAAATAAATTTTTGAGCAAGTACATAACCAGCCAGTGTTCAAGACTATCACCTTACCTTAGCCCGACAGTAAGCAACAGTAAGCTTGTAATAATGTTTTTTAATCTGAGTGGTAATGGTAGGTTTCTGCAGTAATTAGGAGTTTGCCTTTGCGTCATTACGTCACTTCTGTCTACATAAAGGAGTCCTGAACGCTGCAGTTGGTGGATCATTTATAGCCTTTTCTCACAGCAGCTGGAATAAACTTGTCATTTTAATAGCGGATTTTAATCCAGAAAGGTCCAAGCAACAATCATAAGTGACAACTGGAGATTCACCTGTAGTCAAAAGTAAAAGACTATGGATTCTAATACACACTAAATACACATAGTCACGCAATGCCAATGTTGTTAAAAGTAACAATTTGAAAACAAAGTATAACAAAAATAATAATTTGCACGGTTTGATGTGATATGAGCTTGCTTGTTCAGATGACATTTTCCGGTTAAAATTCTTATTTTGCTCATACTTCCAAGATGTAGAATCCGTGATTCCAAAGATACAGTATCCACACTGGTGCGGTGACTCCTCCAAAAATGTACATGCACAACCCATGTAAAGATGATAATTCTGCAAATAACTGCAATTGCTGGTTTCAAACAGAGATGGCGACAAAGTGTCAAAACTTACAGACTGCAGCTTTAACTAACTGTTGTTACTCAGTCTTAGCAGAGTAAACACAGGCTTCACATTAACTATGGACATGTTCCACTTTTGTTTGACAACCAATAAGCATTAATCAATTAAATTACACATTTTCTGTAATTAATTGTGATTAATCGCACATAACATTAAAGTTTTTAATATATTTTTATTAGTGCTGTCAATCGATTAAAAAAAATTCCCTATTTAAATCGCACATTTTTCTATTAGTCTGGTCAGGCCGTTTCAGATGTTTACTTGCCTTGCCAAATTACAAAAAGTTTTTGACCCATGTAACCTTTTAAACAGTGCTTTAACATTTTCAGGTAGGTCTAACGGGTAGGAAATATACAGAAACTGAATAAAGTTATCAAACACAGTCTACAATGCATAAATTATAAATTAAATCTAGATTCATTTTTATTAAAGCTACAAAAGTTATTCAGTAAGTTCGTAAGTACACCGCACTGAGTTCTTTTTTGTCTTGTGGCACTTGAATGGTTTAAATGCATTTGCAATAATAAAAGGATGATCAGGGAGAAAAAATGTATCCTGCAGTAACTGCATTATATATTTTTAAGACATTAAAGTGCTCTGTGTAAGTTTTTGACTGTCCTAAATCATAAAAATACCATAATATGCTTGCAGATATTTATTAAACATGCTGAGTTCACATAATCGTTTCTCTGAAAACCATTGCTCCAGCCAGTTATTTTACTTTGAAATTTGCGTTCTGTGTCGGAATTTCAGTTTTGGTTTGTGCAAGACCGCACGTTGCCAATTTACCCAATAGTACTTTGCCACCCTGGGTTGCCAGTTGGCGGAAAACACATGCAGCGAATTGCGGCCATGCATCCATCTAAAAATCTCTATGAACGGGAGCATATTAAAATGCAATATCAACTCATCATAAATCAATAAATCAACTAATTTTCTTACAGTACTTTACCTTTATCATATATATATTCTATCTCCTCATCACAAAAATCCTCCAGATGCCCTCTTAGTCGTGCGACAGATATCTCCACATCATCAAAAGTGAGAGAAGTAATACTGATGCTGTCTGTAGATCCAGGAGCAACAGAGAGAGATTGGACACTCTACATATAGACATATAAAATAAAGATGCATCAATAAAGACAAAGAAATTCATTAAAGCTTGCAGATGTTTTGGTGGCTCAAATCAAATTTAGATTGTTTAGATTATTAAGATCTCAGTTACCTGCAGGTAATGGATGTGATTGTCTGTGTGTGAAAGCTGCTCCAGCTCAGTGTCTTTCCTCTTCAGATCATCAATCTCCTGCTCCAGTCGTTTCAAGAGTCCTTCAGCTCGACTCACTTCAGCCTGTTCCTGATCTCTGATCATCTGTGTCACCTCGGATCGGCTTTTCTCAATGGAGCAGATCAGTTCAGTAAAGATCCTCTCACTGTCCTCCACTGCCGCCTGTGCAGAGCGCTGTTGGGACACACAAACAATCAGACCGTTCACATATTGAGCTCCTCTGACTGGTTAAAATAGGGTACTTGGTTAGTTTGAGTATCACCTTGTGAGTCTCCACAGCCTCTCTGAGCTCCTGAAGCTCTTTCTGTCTCTCTTGGACTCTCTGCTGGAATTTTCCTTTTATCTCTTCAACCTTTTTCTGAGGGAAGAAAAAATAACTTTTAATAAAAATTTTACATTAAATGTCTCAGTGAGTAGACTTTTAAAGATCAATTATCACCTATTTGTTTAATTGGTTTCTGGATAATGCAAATATATTATTAATATATTTAGATTGTATTGTGGAAAATATCATTATTAAAGCTAACAAAAAAGTACTGGTTGAAACTCTTTTCACATCCGGATAGCAATCAATGATAGAAATGGTCTTAAATAAGAACATATATCTTCCATGGAAGTGTCAGGACCAAAAAACGGTCGCCCAATCATTGCATTCAGTCCGAATGCAATGATAGGGGCTGCATCCGAAAACTGAAAAATGCTGCCTCCGGATGATGCATTCCAAGGTAGAAGAGACATATCCAGCTGCACCAGCAGTTTCAGAACCGCAGCCACAGAACGGAAGTGAGGGCTGGGGCTTAAACAGTCATATTTGCGCTACCCATACATGTGATTTTCTTTTGTTAAATATAAGTTTTTACATGGATTTAGATTGGATCGGATCGATGTCTACAATATTTAACAACCATACTTTTAAAAAAAGTGACTTTTCTGATAGTGCTATATGAAGACGTGACGTGACTGAAGTGCTACTTTGCAGAGCTCGTGCTAACATTCCCATGCTGTTATGATCAGACGCTTTTCTTATGCTTTCTATAAAAAATGCTTGCTGTTTTCCGATTTTTTTGTTGTGTTTATTTTGTTACTGAGATATAAGTGCACGGCACATATTTACATATTCATCTAACGGTCGCTCTCAGCAGTGTGGGCGGCGTCAGATGTTCGTTTACAGTATATCGCTGGTCAAGCATTTCGAACTTCGTTTTACCCCTAAACGAAGAACGAAAAAGAACTTCGTTTTAAGTATACCGGGGCCTTAAGCGACAAGAGGAGAAAAGAATGGGAAGTAGTGAAGAATGTGGACGAATAAAACTTCCTAAAGATCCACGTCTTTGTTCTCCTCACTTTAGCCCTGATGCCTTTGAGGCTTTTAGTAGACCACAGCTGAAAGAGCTTACAGTTGGTGATGGATGTAAGTGTATGCTTTAACCAAATGCTAGGCCTGTCATGGAGACTGATGAGGGCAGCCTATAACACATCTTGATTGAGACAGACAGCCTTAAAGCATGGTGCATGGTGTTTGGACATAAATGTGTGTTGGCAGTGTGTGTACACAACCACCCTATAGTGATAAAAATCCACCCACTCCTTTTTTTTTAATCCTCATAAATCATAAGCAGTGTCTCAGAACAAGCTGTTTCCAGATCCCTGGCAGTGTGATGCCACAACAGCCACAGGCCCCGTCCACGAATGTTGACAGATACTGCCGTTTGAACATAGAACTGCCCTGAGCGCGTTTACAGCGAGTTTACACAGTACGTCTCCCAAGCGTTTTAGGTGTTCTGTAGCTGAATGGATTAATCCACATAGCTCTCTCCATTTACTCCCTAAATGGGGTGGATTAACTTGGTTATCCAGAAAAATGCTCCCTCAGTTCTGTCGAAATTCGTTTATGTCTCCGCGAATCATTTCACACCACACTGCTTTGTGAACGAATATCAATACAAAGAGACAATACAAAACAGAGACTGTTCTAAAAATATGCTACTTAAGAATATACAAGTAAAAACTGTTTGTGATCCAGCTTACAGTCTCCAGAGTGATACTGGATACGACAGTAATGAAGGTGAGGGCACTTTATTACAGTTCATCTGAGTTTATTTACAAATATAAAATGTACCAGTTTATTAAGCACCACCCGAAAAGGCATTTGTTTACTGTTAGTTGTAATGAGTGTTTCTGTGTACTTCACTATGTGTGTTGGTGATAATACAAGGGAAAGAGAGAGAGTTTATGGATAATATTTTAATGCACACTTGCACAGTGTTTTATTAAGCTCTTACAGAGATTTTCTAGAGTGAAAACAGACGCTTCATCTTTTGTGTGAAGTACAATAAACGTTCTAAAACTCATCTGTAAAGTTTTGGCCATCATTTGGATGCTACAACAGGCTTGTACTAATATAGTGGATAAAAAAGAAGACAATATACTGGTATGTTGTAACCGTAATTGAACTAAACTATACCTGTTCTATCTCCATGCAGCATATATTCGCAGTTTCTGACATTATAGCGCGTCCTGACTGAATCCAGACAGGGGAGAATGAGCTCTTGAAGCTCCGCCCTCTTAGGCCGAGCGCAGCAGCTCATTTGCATTTAAAGGGCCCATGCTGAAATGGCTTGTGGCAATTTTAACATGCTATAAAAAATTATCTTTGAGGTATTTTGAGCTACAACTTCACATACACACTCTGGGGACATCAGAGACTTATTTTACATCTTGTAAAATGGGGCATAATAGGTCCCCTTTAAAGCTTGTGTGTGCCATGATGCTCGGGATATGATAGCGTAAAACAGCAGCATCTTGTCAGCATGTTTAACTGTACATCGTAAATCTTTCATGGGTTTTCTAATACATATTTCAGTAAGAGACATCATTTACATTATATTAAGGCTGTCTGTCATGGCACTGGCTTTGCACGTTCATGTGTTTTGGAGGGTGTGTGGCTTATTTAGACGTCTAACCCAGCACACTTCCAAGTGTGACATCAGAAGCAAGGCCCATGCTGCCCTGCAGCTTATTTTATTGGTCATTTCAATCACAGTATTATAGCCTATTGCCTACACCAAACACTGATCCCTAAACCTACCCATCACTAACCTTAACAAATGAAATTAGCTAAAAAATTAGCTGGATTTCTGGTGTGAGCTCTGCATCAGAAATTCTCCCAACAATCAAAGCGTCATTATGTCACGAAAGGAAGACCGGGAGTGTTTAGGGTGCCATTTGGGACAGGGCCATGGAGCGCTCTGAATAGAGGGTGGGCTCTTATGCTTTCAAAGCTAGCTTACTATTTCTAGCCTATCCAAAATTGCATACACTACCTGTAACTACCTAATTACAATAACTGCAGGAATTAACAGTTCATTTATATGTGCTTTTAGTTCATACCTGTTTCTCTGTCCTCTCTGCTTCAGCTGAAACAGTATCGTGATTTTTGTGTTCATCCATCGTACACATCAAACAAATACATCTCTGGTCAGTACTACAGTAAACCTCCAAAGGTCTGTTGTGTTGAGGGCAGATCATCTCCTGCAGTCGTCCAGTGGCATCAGTCACTTTGTGTCGTTTCCTTAAAGGAGATTCTTCATGACACTTAAAGTGACTTTGACAGTAAGATTCCAGACACATCAGACAGGACTTCACAGCTTTGCGTTTCCTTCCAGAACAGAAGTCACACCCCACATCTCCAGGTCCAGCGTAACTGAGAGCAGTTCTTGACTTCTTCAGATTCTCCACCATTTCAGCAAGCATCACATTCTTGTTTAAAGCAGGTCTTGGAGTGAAGGTCTGTCTGCACTGAGGGCAGCTGTAAACTCTCTTCTGATCATCTTGATTCCAGCAGTATGTAATGCAGCTCATGCAGTAACTGTGTCCACAGGGGATGGTCACTGGATCCTTCAGTAGATTTAGACAGACCGGACAACTGAAATGATCCCTAGTCCATATACTGCCTTCTGCCATTTTACTGAAAGTACACGCAGAAAGAAAGAGATAGGTTCAGTTCCTCTATGGAGCTTAACGCTTTTATGAAGCAGTAATACAAAACTGGTGCGGCTTAAAATAGTTTGCTAATCTAACTTACTTCAGTTGGCAATATATTCACAGATCAGATTCAAACTTCCCGGATCAATAACTTGTGAGCTAAACATTGTTAAAAAACAAATAACACCTCTTTCCAATCATGGCAACGTGCTACAGCCTAATTTTCCTCGAATGAGGAAACAAGCCTTCCTCCGCACTGGACAATACTCCATGCACAGTCAGCTGAGAGACAAGTCTGAAGGGACCGTCTGCAAAGTGCAAAACCCAAAAAGCGTAACTAAAAAAATAGTCAATAACGTCAATGTTACAAACTGTAGTGTCACAAAATTCAGTTTAATCATCAATGGTCACCTATTGGCTATACTAAAACACTTAGTTTGATAAAACGTGCTTTTGCTTATTTTTTTTTAATGATTTTTATATAATGAAATTAAATGAATTACTTAAAGGATTACTTTAAAAGGAAAATGACACTTTACTCACCCTCAAGTGCTCCTAGGTGTATATGACTTTCTTCTTTCCAATGAACACAATCTGAGTTATATTAATAAATATCCTGATACATCCAATCTTTATAATGGCAGTGAACAGGACCAACGAGTATGAAGCTCGAGAAATTCCATCCATCCATTCATCATAAACGTGCTCCACATGGCTTCGGGGTGGGGGGTTGATAAAGGCCTTCCTGAAGTGAAGCGATGCCTTTGTGTAAAAAATATCCATATATACCAAGTTATAAAGTAAAATATCCAGCTACTGCCTTCCGTATTCAATGTACAAAAAGTGTAGAATTCTTGCAGTTCAAAACACTTCTGCTTTTTTAGGAAGGCATAGGGTGTAGCATCACTGACGCACTGAACACACTGTACTGTTACCAAATTCAGTTCATACAACACTGCTCTCCTGCTGGTCATACTGCAATTCTTAGTTTGATTTAAAAAAAAAAAGAGCTTTTTGCTAATTTTTTTTTTATTATGAAATGAAATCAATAACTTAACACACTGTACTGTCATCAAATTAATTTCATACACCACTGCTCTTCTAAATACTACAGCACTTAGTTTGGAAAAATGTCTTTTTGCATAATTTTTATGATTTTTCATTATGAAAAATATTTAATAACTTCACTGTAAAACAATGTCACCAAATTCAGTTCACACATCAATGCTCTCCTAATTGTTATACTACAACACTTAGTTTGATAAAAATGTGCTTTTGCATATTTTTTTTTTAGGAGCATGTTAGGTACTAGAGCTTGAAAGTTGCTTAGTCAAGAATCATTCAAAAACTATAGTCGTTACTAGTATGTTATCTGGTTACCAACATTATTTGTGTAAAGAATACTTATTTTTAATGCTATGTGCTATTACTTGCTACAGTTAACTGAAAAGTAACTTGATTCAAACTAGTTCAATCAATGTTTAAATTTAGTTTAGTTGACTCAATTCTGTTATGTTCATCCCACTTTAAGTATCTGAGTTGAGATAACATGATTTTATTGTGTGGAACCACTGTCCATAATTGAAAAAAAAGTTGCAATTTTCTAGGCCGATATGGCTAGGAACTATACTCTCATTCCAGCGTAATAATCAAGGAACTTTGCTGCCTTACCATGGGTGCAGCAGGCGCAATGATATTACACACCGCCTGTGACCCCGTTTGCACAGAGAGTGTGCCTTGCAACCATGGAGACATTTGTGAGAGGCGCTGCGTAATATCATTGCACCTTTAATATTATGCAAAAGCATGCTTTTTTTACACTAAGTGCTCTAGTACAATTAGCAGAAGAGCAGTGATGTTTGAATTGAATTTGGTGACAGTACAGTGTGTAACAGTGAAGTTACTGATTTTATTTCATAATAAAAATCATGAAAAATATGCAAAAGCACTTTTTTTTTTTAAACTAAAACATGTAGTATTAACCAGCAGGAGAGCAATGTGAACTGACATTGATGGCATTACACTGTATAACAGTGAAGTTATTGAATATTTTTTCTAATAACACTTAAGTTATTTAATTTTTTTATAATAAAAAAGATAATAAAAAATTATACAGAAGTAACTAAGTGTTTAAGTATGACCAGCAGGAGAGCATTGATGTGTAAACTGAATTTGGTAACAACAGTGTGTTACAGTGAAGTTACAGTATTGAAGTTTACAGTATTACAGTATTCATTTTTCCAAACTAAGTGCTGCACTAGTATAACCAGCAGAAAAGCAGTGATGTGTGAACTGAAACTGGTGACAGTACAGTGTGTTACAGTTACTGATTTTATTTCATAATAATATATATATATATATATATATATATATATATATATATATATATATATATATATATATATATATATGCAAAAGCACATTTTTTAAACTAGGTGTTATAGTAAAACATCAAAGGAGCAGTTATGTCTGAACTGAATTTGATGGCATTACACTGAATAAAGTAAGGCAAAGCGAACACACACCTATAGAGGTGCGAAGGGAAAAACTATAGCCTAATTGAAAGAGAACAAGTGCACACTCACTCAAATAGCCTATGCTTAAGTGAGTGTGCAGTTGTTCTGCTTCAATTACACTAAATAACGTAGAAGTTATGAAATATTTTTGTAGTAACTTTTTTTCGAGTTTTCCACTTTGCAGACGGTCCCTTCGTACTTGTCTCTCAGCCGCTTGCGCATAGAGATTTTGTATTTTGTCCAGTGCGGCTCGTTTTAAAGGAAAAATAGGCTGTAGTTCGTTGTCTGCGTTACTACGACTGAAAATAAGTGTTGTGTTTTAACAACGTTCAGCTCACGAGTTATTATCCGGAAAATTCGAATTTGTGAATTTGGTGCTAACGTTACCGAAGTCAAAAGCTTTCGAGAAATTTGAATGTTTTACAAACAGCACGGTCAGAGAATAGGTCGACTGCTAGAGAGAGTGACAGGTAGACAGACAGTCTAATTCGTCGTAAAGATATAAATAAAACATGGTTTACCTAGCCGAGTATTCCTTCTTCATCGAAACTAATTTTGTGAAAAGGCAAAAATGGCCGGTAGAGGGCGCTCACACACTGCCTACATAAAACTCCATATCATAACCATATTAAAGTGACACTTTTTATTCATTTACAAAAAACAATAATATATAAAGGGTCTGAACTTTAAATGTGAGATCTAAACTCACAGCAAAACCGAGTGCTCACAAGAAATAATTCAAAACTGTTCAAAATAATATAGATTTAATTTTATTCACATTTATATTAGCCTACAATATTTCAGAGTGCAGGTACAGTATATTTCTAGACAATAATTTTTTTTTGTCATTTATTAAATCCAGAGCATTATCAGTGAAAATGTTCCAAGTGTGTTTTTTTTAAGTGCAATGTAAAAAAAAAATATTTATCAGTCTAAAAAGTATTTAATGACAATGATTTAAAATCTTTCATATAGCTGATGTGAAATGGAGAAATTAAGTTACTTGTAATATTTAATGTTAAAATGATTTACATAAAAATGCTAAATGACAGCCTGCCAGGTACTGATATGATGTTACTGTCATTAATTGCAGTGTAAAAATAATATGTATACACAATCATTATTAACTTAATCTGACTCCATAAGTGACTCTGTCATATGATTGTGATGATTTGTAGAAGCTACACTTCTAGATGACACAGTTTCACTGATGTGTCCGGATTTACAACAAACCCCGGATAGAGCGGTTGAGTGAATGTGGTCTGGAATCTGTGAATGAGGGTCATTGTGTCAGAGACGCTGTAGAAGGACAGAATTCCTGCACTGTGATCCACATACACTCCTATTCTAGAACATCTGGAGATTACAGGGACTCCAGATTTAATGTTATTGTGACTAATTATGTACAAAGAGGGACAGAGAAACAATCTCCAGGACTGATCATTACATCCAAATTTACACTCATTCCCCCCACCCTTCTTGCTGATAGTCTTATATGACACTGACATTCCCACACCACACGTCCCGCTCCACTCCACCTCCCAGTAACAGCGTCCACACACACTCTCTCTACACAACACCTGAGGCCAAGCATCAAATCTGTCCGGATGATCAGGATACAGTTGGACTGTTGCAGTGCGAGTAGCCACTCTGTTCCCCTCAGACAGACAGAGGCTTTTATGCACTGACTCTGAATCCAGAGTAAACTGATGGGAATCTGATGGAGATAAAACACACAATCTGCATTTTAATAATACAAAAAAAATACTGTAATACTGTACAGTAATATTGTAATACTGTCAAAGCATTAAAGGGTTAGTTCACCCAAAAATGAAAATGATGTAATTTATTACTCACCCTCATGTCGTTCTACACAGGGGTTAAATTGGGATTTATTGTGGGGGGGGGGGGGGGGGTTCAGGGGTGCATGTGTGTGCGAAGACTACAAAATTGTAACAGTTGACAAGTTAAGAGAGACCTCTGCTATGAACACTAAAATGCTGATCAAAATCATTCTATAGATGCTGGTAGTGTGAAAGCTACATCTGATGACAATAAAATATTTCTGTAGGCCTGTGCCTTCTCCTGTGTCAGTTTCAAATATAAGAGTGATGCTACCATTAAAGGAGAGAATATAAATGCAAAATACAGCGCTCGACATTAAGCCTTGTTTTGTGCTTGTCCCTTGGACAACTAAAATGGTCATTTACTTGTCAGAGTAACATTCTCATCAATTTTATCAGCAGTGATATATTTAAATCTGCATATTTATGTTATTTACCCTGGTGGTATTTTATTAACCTATTATAAAGGGCATTTCCCCCCCCCAATCTAATTAAATTTATGTTTAATCTTTTATTTCAAATTCTTACATTTGATAAATTAAAATAGTAAGACACTATAGGGCTGTTACCAAATTAAATAATTTACACTGAAAAAGTACAACTGCATTCAATAATGTTATGAGATTCTTTAAATATTTTTTGAATATACAAATAGGAAATGTTGGTGGGAAATTTATACTTTTAAACATGAAATTAAACCGCCAGTAGATGGCGGCAAGTGACCGTCTTAATGAGTGAGCCACTGAGTCATTTATTCAAACGATTCATTCATTCAAAAGGCTGAATCAAGAATGAAGCAGTTGTTTATGATTGGTCCATTGAATCTTTACTCAACCGATTCGTTCAAAACGCTGAATCATTCGAAACGGCTGAGCGTAGCTGCGAGATGGGCTGGTTCTGCTTTGTTTGGAACTATTTTCGCTGCTACAATACAACAAAAAAAAAGGCAATATTGCACCTAAAACGTAAGTGATTAATATTAATTACTTGTTTATTGAACTGTTGTATGAAATTATTGTCAATTTCAATCCGTGATATTCAGGAATTCAACACTTTCGGTCGTGTGTTAACTTTATCATATGTCGTAAATAGCAAGCTATAAAACCCCCACATATTGAATTTTTATTTCAACATGATAACTGAGTTTCTTTGTGTGAGCAGAGCTCATTTGTTTTGAATTCTCAAGAGGTTACATGCGCCTCAACAGCGCAATAGTCTATCACCGCCAATAGGCCTATACATTACATATATTATCCACTAGCCTATCACTATCGCCACTTAAGCTAAATTAATCATTCTCGCGTTTTGGTTGTTATTGTCATTTTAATCAAGCTACTTATCTGGTCAGGCAAGTAAAATTCTATTTCACATAAAAAATCCAATTGCCCTGCAGTCCGGGACAATCGTATGTCGAGCCCTGGTAAACCTATGTGCCGGGGCTCAGCCCCGGCCCAATTTAACCCCTGGTTCTACACCCGTAAGACCTTCGTTCATCTTCGGAACACAAATTAAGATATTTTTGATCAAATCCGATGGCTCAGTGAGGCCTCTATTGCCAGCAATGTCACTGAACATCTCAAGATCCAGAAAGGTACTAAAAAGGCATTTTTAAAACAGTTCATGTGAGTACAGTGGTTCAATTCTTAATATTATAAAGCGCTGAGAATACATTTTGTGTGCCAAAAAAAATAAATAAATAAAAAAAATAATGACATTTCAACAATATCTAGTGATGGGCGATTTCAAAACACTGATTCGAAGCTTTACGAATTTTTTGTTTCGAATCAGTGGTTCAGAGCACCAAAGTCACGTGATTTCAGTAAACGACGCTTCGTTTACACGATCCAAACCACTGATTCAAAACAAAAGATTCGTAAAGCTTTGAAGCAGTGTTTTGAAATCAGCCATCACTAGATATTGTTGAAAAGTCGTCTTTTTTTGCTTGTTTTTTTTTTTTTTTTTGGCACACAAAATGTATTCTCGTCTTTTTATAATATTAAGGTTGAACCACTGTACTCACATGAATTGCTTTATGAATATGAATATGTCTTTTTAGTACCTTTCTGGATCTTGAGAGGTTCAGTGACATTGCTGGCAATAGAGGCTCCACTGAGCCATCGGATTTTATCAAAAATATCTTAATTTGTGTTCCAAAGATGAACAAAGGTCTTACAGGTGTAGAACGACATGAGGGTGAGTAATTAATGACATTATTTCATTTTTGGGTGAACTAACCCTTTAAGTGAGATATAAAGGTAGCAACAAAATCACTGATCTGCTGACCAGGTGAAATGATTTCATTACAAGTTTATTTAAAAGCCTAATAAAACAGCAAATTTACTGCCCTTTATTTAACCAGATAAAACTTTCTGAGATTAAAAATCTCTTTTGCAGAAGTGACCTGGCCAAGATGAGCATCACAACATTGTTAAACATTTCTTCCTTTAACAGCTCACTAAGCAAATTTTACTTTCCTGGCTACTACAGAATTGCAAAATTGCTTTCATGAAAAGTTTCAAACATGGTCCCTGCCTGCCGTTCTTTGGAGTAGCTAATCCAAACCCCAACTCAAACTGCTATGTCAGACCACTGCAATACTTTTGGTGCTGATAGTGACAGAAATTAAACCCTTCACCTTTAAGTATGTATATTTGTCTGTGTTTGCTTTATTTGTATTAATATCTTTAACACTTACAATGTAAGAAGCCTTCCCTTGTTGTGGGTTCAGTGGTGAGGCAGGATTGAATGTACTGAACTACAGAAACAAACAGATATTTAAAGTGTGATTTTAATAAAGATATCCATAATATGTATTTATTTTTAATAACAATAATGTATTAATTATTATCTACAATAATTTGTTAATAATTGTTTATTGACATCCACACAATATTTATTCTTTCATTTTGTTGTACTCTGTTTTATGATTCTGTACTTTACCTTTATCAGATAAATTTTTTATCTTCTCTTTGCAGAAATTCTCAAGTTTACTGCTCAACTCTGAGACAGAGCTTCTCACGTCATCATAAGACAAGCCAGAACGGACAGCGTCATCTGTAGATGCAGGAGGGACAGAAAAAGACTGGAAACTCTACATATACAAAAAGACAACAGACAGTGTATGACTGATACATTACAGTGAGATCATCAATGTGGGCATTTGTGGGGGAATTACGGGGGGTTGTGAGTTGACAAAAAGCTAATAATGAATTAAATCATACAAATGCAAATAAATATACTTAAAGATGCAATATTCCATTTGCTCATCCACAGATAATCATGAACATGTAATTATGCTGTTAAATTATTGAAATATTAGCTTAAAACCACCAGAGGTACTTCAAGTGAATATTTCAGGTTATGGGGTTCAGCTGACAGAAAAGATGGGAATCCCTGAATCCTGATCTAATACAATTTTGACAACATTCATACTGATCAGAACAACTGGTGGTTGTTCTTAGATTCATTAAACAGTAAACTTTAATGGCATCTCAAATCAAATGTCAATTAAAGAGTCTGCAATATAAGCCATAATAATAAAATCATTCTAAACCTGTAGGAAATGGATGTGATTGTCTGTGTGTGAAAGCTGCTCCAGCTCTGCTTCTCTCCTCCTCAGATCATCAATCTCCTGGTCCAGGTGATTCAAGTCTTCTTCAGCTCGACTCACTTCAGCTTTTTCCAGATCTCTGATTATCTGTGTCACCTCAGATCGGCTTCTCACAATGGAGCGGATCAGTTCAGTAAAGATCCTCTCACTGTCCTCAACTGTCGCATAAGCAGAATGCTGTTAGGACACAGATAGAGAATTACTGAATCAGTCCATTCAATCTGATAGTTATTTTTCTCCTCTTTTCAAAACAATAGGTTACTGATGTAACCCTGTTTCTCTGATCTCACTATGGGAATGCCTCAGACATGACCGATCACAGAAGCACCAATAACACCACGTCTGCCAACCATGGCAGACCAATCGCTGATCAGGGAGTCCCGCCTTGGATTAATAATCTGAGCTTGGATTATTGACCCGCCTTGAATCCAATAATCCAAGCTTGGATTATTGGCCCGAACCTAGAGTACTCCCCCGGTGTGGTAAAAATAGATAGAACTAGAAGTGAGGAGATGGGGTGGAGGAGGGATACTGATAAACTCTCAGATGAACAGAGGTAAGTCTGCTGTATTTATACCTCTTGTTATTGGTTGAGTTGATTAACTGAATGCTCTCCACCTGTGCTAATAAGGTTAATTATCTGAACCTGCTCCTCCCGAATCTTGTTAATAAAACATCATGTTGACAAACCAGACTAAGAAATGAGTGGTTTATTATCTGAATCATAGCTCCAGATGGAGATGAAAACAGAATAACGTGAAGAATTTGCCCTTAATAAAACAAATATGTGCGGAGAAGACCAGCTGGCTGCCACACAAATTTCTTGGATAAAAATTTCCTTCGAATAGAGCCCAGGATGCAGCCATACCTCTAGTAGAGTGTGCTCGTAGTCCTATTGGGGGCTCTATATTCACATTATTGTAACATAACATGATAGCCTCCACCACCCAGTGAGAAAGGCGTTGACGGAAGATTTGACGGGGTTTTCCTTTGTAAGAGTCAGCCCACAAGACAAATAGTGTGCGGGTTCTCTGTACATACGTATAGAGAGTACAAACCAGACATAAACAGTGTAACCTCTCTTCCACTGGGGGTGAAAAGGGTGGTGAATGAAAAGCTAGCAGGTCCAATGATTGAATTGCACCAGCGTGATCAAACACTTTAGGCACAAACGCCGGGTTAGTTCAAAAACTTTTTGACCACCCGGAGCAAACATCATGAGGAATGAACTGATAAAGTTCACTCACCATTTTTACTGTAGTGAGAGTAAGTAAAAGTGGCGTTTTTAAAGCAAGCAGCTTCAGGACAATGTTATCAATGGGCTCGAAAGGGGCTTTAGAGAGTGCGTTCAGAACCACGGACAAGTCCCAAGGCGGGACCAGCAGCTTCGATACTGGGTGTAGCCTACGTGCAGCTCTCATAAATCGACAGACAAGAGGGTGTTGAACAATAGTACCCATGTCAAGACCAATATGAGATAGCGAACAGATAAACCTTAACCGTAGAAAAGGTTCCCACTCTTTCATAAACACCAGATTCAAGGACTTTCAAGAACTTTTTAAAGCACCATTTGTTTTATATCAAGCACCTATCAAATTCACCTTACATATGGAGCGTCATGAAAGACCTCTTACAGTACATAACATTTGCATTTGCATCCATTTTAATCCAGAAGAGGTGCAGAATCATTTGTACATTAATTTTGGGAATATATTAAAACAGTTTGCAGCTTTCTTATCCCTAAAGTTACCAATTATTCCATACTAGTTTTGGTTTTCATTTTTTATGAATCATTACTTGAGTAAAAACATTATAATATAGAGAGAATATTATAAAAATACATTTTGCAATTGAGTGAAAAAAAAGGATTATATGTATCGTAATTGTGGCTTAAAGTCAGAATATATACAATATATTGTAGATATAAGTTTGCAATTCTGAGAAAAGAAAGTCAGAACTGAGAGATATAAATGAGCACTTCTGAGAAAAAATAATCAGAATTGCGATATATATATATAAATATATATATATATATATATATATATATATTAAAATTCTTATGAGTTACTTGTTAGAGCTACTGTATTAAAGAAATTGAAAAGAAAAAAAAGGAAATTCTGTCATTATTTACTTACCGTAGAAGTTGTTTAAAACCTGAATACATTTCTTCTGTTGAACATACAAGGTTTTTTTGTGAAGAATGTGAAGAATTGGATGCTTATAAACTTTTTTCCTTTCTCCCTCAGAACAAACAGGGAGGGAGAGACAATTCTGAGAGGGGCGCCAGAGAAACATGGGCCATTTTCCAGTTCATTTTCCTCCCTGAACTGTCCACACAAACACATTTCACATTTAAATTCTTTCTCCTTTTCCCCGCAGGAGGGAGAAAGTAATCGTTTTGAAGGGATGGGACAGAGAAACCCTGAGTGCCGTAGCGATCTCTCTCCCACAACCGCTAAGCCCATATTAAACTCCGGTACGGTTCGCTTCTGATATGAATGCAAACATACCAAATTGCGAAAGTGAACCACTATTAATGCTGTATTATTTGATAAAAACGTGTGTGTGTTTGTGTGTGTGTTTTACTCACTTTCTCATCTCATTTTTGCTCGCCTTCAGCGTTTTACATTCATGGCAGATAAACGCTAGTGCCGTTATGAACAAAACCAACGGTTCAAAAACAAAAATATAAAAGTGAGGAGAGCAGCTTCATGCATTTTGCCTTCTCCTGTGCCACCATTACTAAGCAACGGAGTAAACAGCTGCTGGTTTGATGATGGAAACAAACAGCGGATCGGACCCAAATAATATAATATGATATTGGTCTCTTTCAGCCCCTTGACCTGCCGGTTGGGATGGCCAGTCGATCAACAATCTAGCCGCGGCCCTGCGACAGACATCGAGTAGATCCGTGTCCATCTGTACAGGGGAGGATGAACTCTCATCCTGTGCACTCGGCGGACGGGACTGATTCAGAGGAAGAATGACATCCTCATCATCCTCATACATGTCCTCAAGGATGGTCGACAATACCTCATCATCGTCATCTTCATCTCCCGATAACAGATCTTCAAACAGTGGGGGAAGGATGGGTGACACCCTCTCCATTATCTCTCCCCATGTGCTGGCGGCCTACGGACAATCCATCTGTTCCTCTCTGGGTTGAGCATGGGTCCGACTTCCCAGCCACTGCCACACAGATTCTACGATCTCAGGTTTTAGCCGAGAACGCCGCGCAGTGAGGACAGCCCTCGGGGTCAGACAGAGCTGCCTGAGCATGTTTAGCGTCCAAAAAGGAGATGCAGAGACCGTGTGAATCCTTTGCAGAAATCACACAGATGAAGAGGATGACCTTTTCCTCCGGGGCTCTCCGGCTCTTTTTCAGTGGCCATGATGGAGCCTGTACTCTCTTCGTACGGTAAGCACGCCACAATGTGACAACTACTACGGAACTGTTCTGCAATAGAGAGCCCTCCTTTTCCTTCTTTTTGGTGAATGGTGAGCATGCCAAAAACTTGGAAAATAAATAGAAAAAAACTTAGAGCAAAAAACTTGCCTTCACACGTTAGTTATCTCACTCTAAGCGACAAGTCACTCAACAAACGTTAGGAATGTATTGCGTTTGGGACATTACCTTGTGGCTCCGTCTGTAAACTGTTAAGCAAATAATTCCCGAAGACTACTGCAAACTTCTTCCGAAATCATTTACGGGGAAGAGAGCGAGAATGAAAAAACGGCAGATAGCTGCAGTTTATATAAAGGGAGGCGGGACTCCCTGACAGCTGCAGCCATTGGTCTGCCATGGTTGGCAGACGTAGTGTTATTGGTGCTTCCGCGATCGGTTGCGCATGAGGGGTTCCCATAGTGAGATACTGAAAAAATGTTAGAAGAAGAACTCACCCTGTGAGTCTGAACAGATTCTCTCAGCTCCTGGAGCTTTGTTTGCCGCTCTGGAATTCTCTTCTGTAGTAATATTACTGTCTCTGCAACCTGTTTCTGAGAGGATGAACAAATAATTGTAAACATTAGAAGACTTCAGTTTTCTCTTAATAGATTTCACATACTATCTAGATGTTTTTATACTGGAATTTATCTGTTAGATTAAATATTTTCATGAAACTATTACTTTTGTTTACCTTTCCATTGCTCTGACAAAGAACTCACAATAAGAAAAGAAAATAAACACACGACAAATGACCCAGAGCAAGAACTAAAGTGCTAATAAAATACTATACTAGGCTATTAACAGAGATGGAAACTCGAGTCTGCAACTTGGTCTCCAGTCTCGCTTAAGTCACAAAAAACTACTTTCTGGTGACTTTACTTGGACTTGTTAACAACTGACTCTAGTCTTGGACTTGAAGACACAGACTTATGAAAAACACAAGTAATTTTGGTATGGCTGGCAGCAATATTCCCTATTACATTCTTCCATCTTGACAGCATGAAACACCACATTTTACTATTCATTCATTCATTCATTCATTCCAAATCAATATGCGCTGCAGCAACAAAAATCACAACAATTCATCTCTAAGCACACCAATCCATGCAGCATTAGGCCTATGCAAGTGTGTTAATTACCCATTGGAAAAGTGCTGTTACAAATGAACAACAAGCAATAACAATATAACCAAGGCTTAACTTGTGAACATCTTCGTGTCATTTAATTTGAAAAGCAATCAATTAATCCAAAGCAGTTCAAAGCCTACCTGTTTCTCTGTCCTCTCTGCTTCAGCTGAAACAGTATCATGATTTTTGTGTTCATCCATCGTACACATCAAACAAATACATCGCTGGTCAGTACGACAAAAAACCTCCAGCAGTCTGCTGTGTTGAGGGCAGATCATCTCCTGCAGTCGTCCAGTGGCATCAGTCACTTTGTGTCGTTTCTTTAAAGGAGATTTTGCATGACACTTAAAGTGATGTTGACAGTAAGAGTTCAGGCACTCCAGACAGGACTTCACAGCTTTGCGTTTCCTTCCAGGACAGAAGTCACACCCCACATCTCCAGGTCCAGCATAACTGAGAGCAGATCGAGCTGTTTTGACCTTTTTCTTCTCCAGATTTTCCACCATTTCAGCCAGCATCACATTTTTGTTTACAGCAGGTCTTGGAGTGAAGATCTGTCTGCACTGAGGGCAGGTGTAAACTCTCGTCTGATCATCTTGATTCCAGCAGTCTGTAATGCAGCTCATGCAGTAACTGTGTCCACAGGGGATGGTCACTGGATCCTTTAGTAGATCCAGACAGACTGAACAGCTGAACTGATCTTCGGCTACTGAAATACGGGTTTCTGCCATTTCACAGCACGAGCACACAGACACAGCTAGACAACGGCTGAACAACACTTAAGTTTCGATTTCTCTCAACTGAGAAGTGTTTCCTTTCTCGAGACGTGTGCAAAACAGGGCTAGTCTCTCTGGCTGTCTCAAACAAACCCCGTTGCACACCTTTTCCAGGAAACATGTAACCAAAACGTTGCGCACCTGTTTGATCCTGAACGTGCTGTGTTTGTGTGCATAACAGGTGTGTTTGTGACTCACCTTTTGATCATGAAGAATATACATGGGAGTCTGACTGCTTCTCTGAGATCATTCACTAGCGTTGCACATAGGAAATAGTATATAATAGGCACTGTAACCTACTGAATACACGAGATTCAGCAGATCCACAAACAGCTGGGTCCTGAGCCCCTTAAATATTCACTTCTAATTTTCCACTGCATGTAGATACAAAATTATAAGTCCTTAAGTTTCTATCTCTCTGATACTGGAGCGTTCTGCGTTTGAGAAATTGATCGTAGCTCACCAGTGAAGTAGTTTGTGAAACTACACAGCTAAAATTGAACAGTAGATGGCGCTCAAACGCAAACGTGTTTTTCGATGCCTACTAGTTGGGCCAGTATTTACATATGTAAGAAATGTCAGTATTTTAGTAATAGAATATAAAATCATATATTAAAACAACAAAATAATTTAATTGTGATCCATTTAACTGTATGGTAAAATATGTAAGACAAAACATTATTTTGTGTCTAACCTCATGTTATCTTAAAAAACAACACAATGGCATCATCAAATGTGTTGATATTTTTTATTAGATAGGCCTTAACTGTGAAGTGTTTGAATCCAAGGTGAGTTCGTGGGAATCTGATGGTGCAAAAAAAAAAAAAAGTTGCACAGGTAACATAGTAATGTGTGGCCTTTAAATATTGTAAAGCAAAAAATTAGATGCAGATGATAACAAATAAAAAACATGTTAGAATTCAGTATTCAGTATATGTAAAAAATAAACAGAAATGCAAAGGTGAAAATTGTTTCTCAAAACATTTAGTTTTGATTTCTAAGTGATCAAATTAGGTATATTTACACTTGCAAGGTGGAAAATTAATTAAAAATAATTTTTCTTTCTAAAAACATTGTGTTTTGATTTCTAAGTGATCAGTTTATGTATAAGTGTTTTCACACATGAACATTTAGTGTAGGTAATCGTAAAATGAATATGGCATTTAAATGACAGTGTTTTCTAAATTAAACACAAGAGCTATTAGTTTTGAATGATGTGTCTAATGTAGTGTTACAACTTCCTAATTTTGGTCTATTGTTAGAAGAGACAACATTGAGATTGTAATCATTTGTGCTGGTGATGGTGGCAATAGACAAAACTCTACACAAAACTGCCAATAAATATGGTTTATTTTACAATTAAGGAAAAGGTGTGAGATAACAACAATAATAATAATAGAAATAATGAAAACGTATCAAAATAACAAAAGGGAAAATATATACAATGTTTACATAAGCAAAAGAAGAAAAACAAAATAATAAACCAGTAGTAAAGGACAAAAGTGGCACCAAAGAAAAGAAAAGAAAAGAAAAGTAAAGAAAAGAAAAGAAACAATCTAACTTAAGTTCAATATCTAGCCTAACTAATGAAAAAAAAGAAAGAAAAGGAAAGCAATTCTTCAGCATGTTTCAAGAGCAAAATAATCATTCAAAAACACAGGGAAAAGATGCATACCTACTCATTATCCTAGCTATCAAAAACTAAAAGCTTCATGGCAAACAAAAGTTTATACATGAAAAAAAAAAAAATCCCATTTTTACCAAACACCCATTGTTAATTTAATAACCCACTATCAAACAAAATGAGTTCACATTCTTAAAATGAAATGTCCATCCATATATTCTTTGGCATCTTTCGGATCTTTAAAATTTTTCTGAATGCCATTCACCTTGAAGACCAACATGGCTGGAAAGTTCATTTGGAAACGATGCCTCTCTTAATGAGTTCAGCCCAGATCAGGTTGAAGGCTTTCTTCATGGCACGAACTGCGGGAGAAATGTCAAGGGCAACACGGAGAAGCAGATCCTCAAACTGATCCTTGAACTTGTATTGTGGGAGTAATTTTCCTTATTCTAATATGGAATTGTAATGGAATGGTAAAAGGGTGTTGGTGGTCCACTCAAGGATAGAATATGATGAACAAGTCTAAGAATATTTCACATGTGGTTGAAAATACCATCATTGTCCAATAGGAGAGAGATAACATTCTGAGAAATGAGATTATAAGAGAGAAAGTATGCCCTCCCTTCACTGTCACACTCAAGCAGTTTTGGGATGAAAGTTTCAAAAAAATTGTTTAGGATCCCTTCCCTCAATGGACTCTTTGAGGTTTAGAATTCTGATATTGTCCCATCTTTAATGACCCTCCAGATCTGCGATCTTCTCTGCAAGTGTTGTGTTAAGTTTTTCAAGTGCAGACACAGCCAGTTTCCCTTTTAGCTGAGCAATATCATCGTCCAAGGCAGAGATACGAGTCTCCATTTCGGCCTGGTGAGTCACGAGGGAGTCGAAGGCTGCAGCAACCTCATCGATACATTTGATGATACTGTCAACTTTCATGTCCAGCCCAGACTCCAGCTTAGCGAAAGAGTAATTGAGCATCCTTTGCATGCACCAAACTTCTTCTGCAACAACTTCTGCAATGTGGCAGAGCCTCCTGTGAAAAGTCAGGCATGGTCGCTGCTAGCACTAGCCTTGGGAATGGTCCAGTTTGTTCTGCTTTAACAGTTTGGGCATGATAAACTAACAATAGTGTAGAAAAATATGGTGTTTGAGAAATATGGGGAAAGGTAGATAATAGACTGTTAGGTAGATAAAAGACTGTTCGTGTTGCCACCATTACCGGAAGCTGATTATTTTTACACTACAATTAATATGTACACTAGAATCATTAATAACTCCATAAGCGACTCTGTCATGATTGTGATGATTTGTAAAAGCTCTATATCATCTATACTTCTAGATGACACAGTTTCACTGATGAGTCCTGATTTATGCCAAACCCCGGATAGAGCGGTTGGGTGAATGTGGTCTGGACTCTGTGGATGAGGGTCATTGTGTCAGAGACGCTGTAGAAGGACAGAATTCCTGCACTGTGATCCACAAACACTCCTATCCTAGACGAGCTGGATATTACAGGAAGTTCAGATTTTTTGTTATAGTGACTAAATAAGTATTTAGAGAGAGAGCAGGACAATCTCCAGGACTGATCATTACATCCCAGTTTACACTCATTACCCTGCCCTTTCCTGCCAATGCTCTTATATGACACTGCTATATGGAGTCCACGACTCCCGCTCCACTCCACCTCCCAGTAACAGCGTCCACACACACTCTCTCTACACAACACCTGAGGCCAAGCATCAAATCTGTCCGGATGATCAGGATACAGTTGGACTGTGGCAGTGCAAGTAGCCACTCTGTTCCCCTCAGACAGACAGAGGCTTTTATGCACTGACTCTGAATCCAGAGTAAACTGATGGGAATCTGATGGAGATAAAACACACAATCTGCATTTTAATGTGAAAATCTGAGTAGTCAAAGTGAAAGTATTAAGTTAGGCAACAATCAAAGATAAAAAAAGATCACTGATCCATCTGTAAATTTTCAGATTAAATGATTTTATTAAAATGTTTATTTAAAGCCTTTTAAAAGTGCAAATTGTAATTTATTGGCCACTTATGGGACAGAATTGCAAAATAATTACTGTTTTCAAAAACAATTTCAAACACCCCCCCTGTCTGCTGTTGTTTAAAGTTTGCAGCTAAATCCAAACCCCAAACTCAAGCTGCTATGTCAGTCCACTGCAATACTGTTTGGTGCTGATAGTGAAACAGAAATCAGTCACTTCATCTTTATGTGTGCATATGTTTGTTTGTGTCACGATCACCGTCTGCTCCTGTCAGTTCCAGGACTACACTTCCCACAATCCTCCCTGTCAGTCACATGTTCACATCACACCAATCACCTGTTGCCACATCCACCCTAGCACACCACACTGATCACCACACCCAGCTGCTGCTCATTATCAGGACTATAAAGGACTTCCACTCACACCACCTCACCGTGAAGTATTGTTAACATCCTGTTGCAATTTCCGAGCGTTTATTCCCTGTTTGCCTGTCTGTTCTTGACCTTGTCTGTTCCTGTTTATTGATCCGTTGCTGCCTGTCCTGATCCTTGCCTTGTATACTGTTCTGTGAGTGATATCTGCCTGCCTTTTGACCTACCGCCTGTACCCTGACTACAACCCTGCCTGTCCTTTGCTGCTCCTGTTTGTTCCTGATTGACTCTGCCTGTACGACCATTCTCACTGTAAATAAAACGCTGCACTTGGATCTCCAGCCTGAGCTTCCCATTCATGACAGATTGTCTGTTTGCTTAATTTATATTATTATTATTACACTTACAGTGTAAGAAGTCCTCCCTTTTTTGGGGTTCGCTGAGGGGAAGGATTTTGAAGTATCACTACACAAACAGATATTTAAAATATGATATTACAAAATGTATCCATATATTTTTTTAACACCAATAATGTTTTAATTATTATTAACCATTATTAATTTATTGATTCCACACAATATTTAGTCATTCATTTAGTTGTGTTCATTTTATAAGATGAGTCAGTACTTTACCTCTGCCAGATATCTTTTCTATATCCTCTTTGCAGAAATTCTCAAACTTCCTTCTTAAGATATAGACAGAGCTTCTTACATCATCATAAGAGCGAAAAGAACGGACAATGGTGCTGTCTGGAGATTCAGAAGGGACAGAAACAGACTGGAAACTCTACAAAAAGATAACAGAAATATAAAGTAAATATAAAATAATACAGGCCAAGGAATTTGAAGGATCACATGTATGAGAGTACGACTGCTATTCCTGTTCATTACAATGATCTCTATACTGTGCATCATATCATATGGGGTTTGTGAATTGATAAAAAGCTAATAAAGAATTAAATAAAAATGTAAAATAAATAAATAAATAAATAATTAAAAAATACAAAATCAAAATAAATAGTTTACTTTTCACAAGTTCACACATATAATCAGATAAAATATGCATATTTGGCGTGCTGTCCGAGGAGAGGGCTACGAGCTCGGAATTTGGTCTGAACCCAGAGCACTCTATAAAGGAAACACTGACTTACACAAGATACTTTTCAGTAAGTTGTACCTTATCTTTCAACATACCTTCAGGTGTTCAATTATGTTTATTCTGTAACTAGTATTAAAGAGGAAGGGATGATCATGTTCACTTGCACTCCGCACTCCCACATGAAGAGTAAAGAGTAGACTTCAAAGATTTCTTATCCCAAGGTTCCCTCTAAGGGACAACAATAGTAAAGCCTAGTACAGTACAATAAAACCTTAATTTCTCAGTCAATGTGAGTCTATGGGATTGTGGCAAGCAGGGTGGGCCTGAGAGTCATGGGAACAGAGCGAGGCCGAGTGTTGGCATAAGTGTTAATCCTGCTTCCTGCTTCGCTACTGTTTGGACGCTCTTGCTTACAGCTCCACGATTTGCTCTATTGCTTTTATATTTTATCTCCTAATTTTAACTACAGCAAATCACCACAGTGAATCCCAAATTACCACCACTCAAACGACAAATCTTGACACCAACACAATTTTTTGAACTGGAAGTTTGCTACAAAAAAAGGGGAATTTTTATTCGACCAGCCTCCCACTGACAGCAGCCATCCGCTTACATTCCAGAGAAGCCTATATTCAAAAGGATTAGAAAGAATATGTCTCTTCTGGTTGAAGAATCTACCTGCTGCACAAACTGCCACAGACTTCTACAAAGGATTGCAGTTCTTGAAAAAAAGTTACTTGCGGGACTACCAAACCAGACGGAACACACAACAAAGCTTCATCATGGACGTCCTCAGCACACAGCCACTGAGTCCCATGAATCTAGTGTTCCTAAACAGGCCATACTGAGTGCCGTAACTGATCAAAATACTAATCGATGGCACAAACAGGGAGCGAAATCCAAAGGCACTCGAGACATCAGATTGTCACGAGTATCACATATTGCTGCAGTAGCATCCTCTATCCTAAACACTGGTTCCCTACCACCGCCAATACATCTGGAGAACAGATTTGAAGTGTTAATGAATGTGGGTGAGGAATCTCCAGATGTGATGAATGTGGGTGAGGAATCAAATCGGAGATCAAATCAGCCAGCAGCAAACACCGATGCTAAATGCCGCTAAAGGTACTCAGCTCATAGTGCAGCCGAGCCCAGGACTCTGATAGTGGGTGACTCCATAATCAGAAACATTAGCAGCAGGGATACAACTACATGCTGCCTTCCACAAGCAACAGTTTCTGATGTGAACAGGGAACTTAAGAACATTCTGATTAAATATAAGACTGCAAATCGACTAATCATTCATGTGGGGAAGAATGATATTCGAAAAGATCAGTCAGAACTCCTTCAAAGGGATTTCAATGAACTTTTTGAAACACTTAGAAGACTGAAAGTTCAGTCATTCATCAGTGGACCACTCCCAGCAAGAGGAACAAATAGATTTTCATGGTTGCTTGGGCTTAACACATGGCTACAAAAAAACTGCAACATAAAGGGACTTCATCGACAATTTCAATCTTTTCTGGAGTCAGAGACAAATGTTCACACATGATGGCCTGCACCCAAAAAAACTGGGCTCAAGAGTGCTAAAGGACAATATCTACTTCTCCCTCCATCATCCTTCAGCAATGTGTGCAAATCCACTCAACCTGAATGGCACAAACACACCTGGACAGAGTGCAACTGACCACAGGACTTCATTTCAGCACCTGAATGGATATGCGGTTGACACATCCCACAAGGACAATGATAACACCACGGAGCCACAACAACCACTGCTCACGGACACAATCCTGACTGAGCCCTGCCCACAGAGCTCACCAATAGACAGTGACGTTTTACAACTGCTCCAAGATTCAGCACCCAAGGACGACTTTCAGGAAAACGGCTAGGGAAGCCAGGACAACATATTACAGCCTCCGGTAACACCAGAGCAAAAGCCCCTCTCACCGAACACATTATCCCTCTCTCCAGCATCCCCTCTTCTGTGTTTCTCAGAGAAAATGGAGGAACTGGTGTATGCTGGAACCAAACTCTCCCATTCTTTTGCTGCGAGCCCCCAGATATCAACAAAAAAGTAGTAAGCCCCTCAACCACCAAAGCCTGTGGGTCCAGCTCGGCCTCCCCCTTCTCCTGCGAGAGCTCTTCAGCCTCTGCTACAATGCCAGGGCCCACACCCTCCTCCATCTGTTCTAGGTGAACCAAAAACAACCGATCACAGCTCTCAGTGATATGTGTCGGGTCCCCGCTATGATAACAGTGACTTTGTCAAATGTTTACAGAACAAGCGGGAACCCAGTGTGCATTTTGCTTACTCTATTTCTGTTTTATTATGTGATAGAAAGCCTAAGGCCTTCTCAAACCGTTTGGCAAACCCATTTAATCTGCTGCCTATTACACTTCAAACTAAGATTACTGTAGAGACAGAATGTAAGACTGTTAGCACTTTTAAACATCCGCTCACTTAAAAACAAATCACTTCTAGTCAACGACTTAATAACCACAAACAACCAAGTTTTTATGCTCTTAAATGAAACATGGCTAGAAGACAGCTGCAGTGCAACAATCCTCAATGAAACAGACCCTCCTAACTTTACTTTTATGAATGTCTGCAGAGCTGTTAGGAGAGGTGGAGGTGTAGCTGCTCTATTTAACCCTTTGGTGTCGGGAAATGCGCCACTGCATTTTGTAGGATTTTTTTCACATTGCAGCAAAACAGACTTAAAATACTTTTTGCAAAATAAAGAAAACTAACATGATGCGTGATCTCCCTCTGAACGAAGTCCAATCTGATAGTTCTCAGAAAATGAAGTGTAACTTAGTAAATACTAATCGCACAAAAATGAGACTTATGTCTAAAGAAATGTTGAAATGTCAGGTTTTAAATTGTGTAAGTCGAAAACAAATTTTCTCTCTTTATGTAATCTGTATGAAAAGAGAGACATGTCAGATGTCCATGAGTCGGCTCATTATCTACTAATTCGGCCACGCCCACAGAGCGAGCGCTATTCAGATGCAAATTCTGAGGCAATACATGTATACATCTTCGCAATCGTGTATTTATTATCTTCAAAAGTGTCTATCTGCATGTTATAGCCATGGTAATAGCGATCTCTGGAAGCCTCTGTTAGTTCCTGGAATGTCACACGGTATGCCTGTTCTTCATGACGAGTCATTTGTGGACTAAATGTGCACAGAGCATTTCTGCAAGTATGAATTGAAAACACAGTATCCAGCGCTCATAGTGATGACAATAAATACTGAATAAATATTACTCCTCTGTATAGAAAATTGACATAAACATATGAGAATCCATCAATATTTCTCCAAATGTGCATGCTTTCAAGCTAAAAGTGCAAAAAATATGAAAAGAAAATGCAGAAAAGCTGAGCGCATATGGCAAAAGACAAAACTTATACTATAACATCTATAAAGATAACCTTCATGCTTTCAATGTGGAACTAGGCAAAGCTAGACAGACCTTCTTCTCAAATATTATAAACAGCAACTTAAACAACCCCCCCCCCCCCCCCAGTCAGATTCCCAGTGAAATGCTCTCAGACAGCAAATGTTGTGAGTTTGCTTCCCATCAATAATCAATAATATCATCAATAATATCAGAAAGGCAATCAGCACATCTTTGAGCTGCACTGGGGTAAAACAGATCAGATCACAACCTCAGAAAGTAGATATTATGTCTGATTTCGAAGCAATTGATGGTAAAAATTTTGGAAGAAAGAGTACAGCACCTTAAAACATCAACCTGCGCCCTTGACACACTTCCCACATTCACATCCACACCCACATCCACTTCCCTTTTTTCAAAAGTGTGTTTAACTGTTTAGAAGCAGATCTTCTAGTGGTAAACCCCTCACTTCTTTCTGGGACTTTTCCAAAATCCTTGAAAACTGCAGTTGTTAAGCCCCTCATGAAAAAGAGCAATCTGGATAACAGCAACTACAGACCAATCTCAAATCTTCCTTTCATAGGCAAGATCATTGAAAAAGTTGTTTTCAATCAGCTGAACAAATTCTTAAGCTTGAATGAATACTTTGACAACTTTCAATCTGGTTTCCGACCACATCACAGCACTGAGACGGCGCTCATAAAGATAATAAATGATCAGTGCTGCGTTTGACACTGTCAATCACAACATACTTCTTGATAGGCTTGAAAACTGGGTTGGGCTTTCTGGTATAGTCCTTAAATGGTTCAGGTATTATGTGAGAGGTTATTATGTGAGTATCAGTGACCATAAGTCAGAGTGGACATCCATGACATGCGGAGTCCCTCAAGGTTCAATACTTGCACCCCTCCTGTTAAACCTATATATGCTGCCACTGAGCCAAATAATGAGAAAGAACCAAATTGCATAACACAGCTATGCAGATGACACCCAGATTTACCTTGCCCTATCACATAACGACTACAGCCCCATTGACTCCCTGTGCCAATGCATTGATGAAATTAAAAATTGAATGTGCCTAAACTTCTTTCAGTTAAACAAAGACAAAACTGAAGTCATTGCATTTGGAAACAAAGATGAAGTTCTCAAAGTGAACGCATATCTTCACTCTAGGGGTCAAACAACTAAAAATCAAGTCAGGAATCTTGGTGTGATTTTGGAGTCAGACCTGAGTTTCAGTAGCCATGTAAAAACTAAATTAGCATATTATCATCTCAAAAATATTGCAAGAATTAGATGCTTTGTCTCCAGTCAAGACTTAGAGAAACTTGTTCATGCTTTCATCACCAGCAGGGTGGATTATTGTAATGGACTCCTCACTGGCCTTCCCAAAAACACCAAAAGACAGCTGCAGCTCCTGAGCAGGATCCTGAGCAGAACCCGAAAACATGAACACATCACACCAGTCCTCAGATCCTTGCACTGGCTTCCAGTTGCATTTAGAATTGATTTTAAAGTACTGTTACTTGTTTATAAATCACTCAATGCCCTAGGACCTCAATACATTGCAGATATGCTCATAGAATATAAACCTAACAGATCACTCAGATCATCAGGATCAAGTCACTTAGAAATACCAAGGGTTCACTTAAAGCAAGGAGAGTCTGCTTTTAGCTGTTACGCCAGCCGCAGCTGGAACCAGCTTCCAGAAGAGATCTGGGGCCATATTCACAAAACATCTTAAAGTAGCTCCTAACTTGCTGATTTAGGAGAAACTCTTAAAAATAATGGGCGTGTCATTCCTAATTTCAGGAGTTGAAAATTTTTGCTCTCAGAGTATTTCACAAAGCATTTTAGCACTAAAACTAGCTCCTAAGTCTGTAAAAAATTAGAAGTAGTCAAGAGGACTCCTAAATCACTAAGACCAAATCACAAACAGTCCTAATCCACCTAAAGACACTGTACACCATTGAGGCAATAGCGATGGAGTCTTGGGTGCTGAACCTTTTCTTCATAAATGCAATACATTTTGATTTATAGATTTGAATCTAAGATGAGATGCCAAAAATAAATCTTTAACAAATAAATAAATATTGTCTGATTACCTGTGGCAGTGGTTTTCATGAGTTCGCACTTTCAAATGATCGAATAGAGTAAAAAAAATAAAATAAAAATAATATATATATATATATATATATATATATATATATATATATATATATATATATATATATATATATATATATATAAAATAAGGGTATTTGGTGTGCTGTCCAAAGGGATTGAGGGCTCCAAGCTTGGAATTTAGCCCAAACCCACAGTTCTCCCTGTATCTCCATCCAAGAGTAAGGAGCCGTTTGAATGTGTTTCTCCCAAACTTTGTTTATAAAACATAATTTGTCGCTTGAATTCTGCATTCTCTTGAGATGCACACATCCAAGAGGCGGTCCACAATTAACTGTATATAATAGTTTAATTAGTGACACTTAGCCTACTTTTTAAAACCTTTATGGCAACAATATGGCAACATTTTATATTGACTATGGCAACATTTTTATTAAAAAATATTTATTTGAATAGGGCAACATTTGTATTTTAAAACCTTTATTTTAATGTAGAAACATGACACCTCATTCTACAATAGGCTATTTCTATGATTAAATCGCTGACCCCCCCCCCCCCCCCCAATCAGCCAATCACTGTGTGTATACTCCATAGCAATGAGGTCAACCCCGCCCTTACTCTTAGCTTAAAACTTCAGTCTATTACTTAGTGAAAGTTTGTCTCAGCTGCTTTTGTGAATAGGTTTTAAGAGAAAACTCTTAGCTAAGAACTTTTATTTATTTAGCAATTTAGGAGAACTCTTAGTGGTAAGATAAAATGTTTTGTGAATACGGCCCCAGATGTGCTCCAACAGTAGCCACATTCAAATCCAGACTCAAAACATATCTTTTTAGCCATGCATTTACTGATTGAGCACTGTGCTAACTGTTTGCACTTTATTTTTACGTATTATCTTTTTATTCTTTTAATTATTTTTCTTGTTTTTATTTCATTTTAATGCACTTTATATAAATCCTTTATGTATAATCTTTTTTTTTTTTCTTTAATGCTTTTTAAATCTTGCTGTCTGGTTGAAAGAGCTGGGAGGATTAGGAATTAAGCATTTGTTATCCCTGGATGGAGCTTTGACAGAGTTAGTCCAGGAAGATTTGTCTGTAGTGGTACTGTTTAAATGCACAGCTCTTTAGGATGTTAGATTGCGGTGCAGATTCCTTATGGAGGAAAGATTATTTGAATGGGAAGAGCTCAAATTTGGGCACCTAGGGTTGGGCCAAGTGCAGGAAAAACTGTCATGGAACAGAGGTAAGTTGGCTCTATATATAAGCCTCCTCTCACGCTGATTGTATACATTATCCAAACATACTCCTCCCAAAATGTAATAAAACATCATTTAAAAAGATTAAATACTTTATATAAATATTTGTTTACCTGCATGTCATGTGACCATCAACAGACACAATGGAGAACTGTGAGCATATGATTATGTTGTTAAATTAATAAAATAGTAACTTAAAATCTTGGGGTACTTCAAGTGGGCCTAAATATTTTAGGTTACAGGGTTCAGCTAAGAAACTTTTTGGAAAACCCTGAACTAACAATAACATTTGCACTGATCAGAACAGCTAGCAATTATAGAGAAACAGTAAGCTTCAATGGTGTCTTAAATCAAATGGCAATTAAACCTGTAAGAAATAGATGTGATTGCCTGTGCGTGAAAGCTTCTTCAGCTCAGTTTCTCTCCTCCTCAGATCATCAATCTCCTGCTCCAGTCGTTTTAAGAGTCTTTCAGCTCGTCTCACTGCAGTCTTTTCCTGATCTCTGATTATTTGTGTAACCTCAGATCGGCTTCTCTCAATGGAGCGGATCAGTTCAGTAAAGATCCTCTCACTGTCCTCCATTGCTGCCTGTGCAGAGCACTGTTAGGACACAAAAAGTGATTAAAATCGGTCCATTAAATCTGACAATTGTCTTTTTTTCAAAACTTACCTTGTGAGTCTTAACAGACTCTCTCAGCTCCTGGTGCTTTGTTTGCCTCTCTTGAATTCTCTTCTGTAAAATTATTAATGTCTCTCCAACCCGTTTCTGAGAGGATGAACAAATAATTGTGAACAAGACTTTGTTTTACCACAAAGAAACTCAAAATCTCGCAATAAGACTCAGGACAGGAACTATATCTAGGTCTTTCTTTATACTGGAAATGATCTATTAAATTAAATATTTTTTATGAAACAATTACTTTTGTTCACCTTTCCATTGTCATGATAAACCAGAATTATAGACAGATCAGTGAACCCAAACAGTAGTTTATTGCACAGATGATACAATGGTAACAATGCAGGTGAGTAAATGGAACATGGCAAAAAGGTTCTGAGGAATCAACCAATATCCTGTATCTTTCTCTCCATCTGTCCATTACTTTGCAGTTGGTAGCCAAAGGACAGACTTAAGGTCACACCTATGAGGGTGAAAAAGGACTTCCATACCCCTGAATATGAACTGTGGTCCTCAGTTCATCATCCAGCTTTAACAATTATGAATTCCATGGTCTAAGAACAGGTAAGTCCTATATACAACATGAACGACCCATAGGAGCATTTACTAAAGTTGCGCCTCTATCGACAACAGGACACTTCCATTTTAATGCACTGTACCCTTTTATCTGCATAATATTTTTGGATTTGCATAGCTCAGTTGGTAGAGCATTGCAATTTACAACATTATGCAATCATGTGATCGTGCAACCGTGGGTTTGATCCCAGGGAAAGCATGTGCTCATAAATGCTGTATTTGCATTATTGTAAGGGTAGGTTTAGGGTTCGGGTAGGTGTAGTAATAAAAAAAATGAGTTTTGCTAAATGGAAATAGGACAAATCACGAGTAAGGAACTGTGTCAAAAGTCCACACATTGCATTTAAATACGCCAATAATTTCATGATGACAGATGTAACATGACATTGTCATTATTTTTACGCCAGCTAGTGGGTGCATGACTTTAAAATGTACATATTGGTTGTAATAAGGTGCTTGAAGACCTATAGGGTCATTTTTTGGAGGTCTCATCCTGTTTTAGAATGAGCTTCGTTGTCTGAACTGCCTGTTCTGCAGCCCATTAATTTGTGAATTGTGCAGACTTGATGTAATGTGCTGAATATTGTATGTACCACAAAAGCTTCTCCAGGTTTCACTGGAGAATTGCGGCCTATTGTTTCTAACAATTTGTCTGGTATGCCGAAATCTTGTGAATACTGCTTTAAATCTCTGAATAACATGCTCTGATGTAGTAACATGTAGCAGAGGTATTTACTAGTAGTGTGAATAGTAGTCAGATACCGTTAGATATTGTTTCCCTTTATACATACACAAGTCTGTGGCCTTTTTGGCCGTGGTGTTGACTGTAGAGGTTCCTTGCACTGCGCATGTTTATTTTCTATGCAAAACCTACAAATCTCTATCTTTCGCCTAAGATCCTTAGAAATTCCAGGCACAGTCTTAACCATACAGTCTCTTGAGCCTGTGCCCTGCATTTTGACAAACCTTGGAGTCTGTCGTGAATTCTGCAAAGCATCTTATGTCTCATCATTCTTGGAATTACTATGCGCCTCCCCAACACAATCAGTTCATCACTCAGTGACAAAGAGTCTTTCCATTTGTAAAAAATCTGTGCACAATTAGGAATGCTTTTAGCATATTCCTTCCATTACAAATCTGTCCACTATTTATAACTGGTCATCCTTTTGTGTCTCTGTTCTTATTTCTGTCAACTTAATCTATGACACCAGCAGACATCTGATGACATTCACATGACAACTCACATCTGCTGTCATGAAGTCCTCTGTAGTGTTCAAAGGGCTATGCGACAATGCGTCCACGACAACCAAGCTTTTGTCAGGCACATACTCTGCTTTCACATTAAACCACATAAGTCTCATCAAAAGTCTCATCTCTGACATTTCACTGGCACAGTGTCCAAGTTGTGATCAGTGATCAATTTAAATGTCCATGCCCACCAAGTACTTCTTAGTGGGCATGAACCTTTCACATGCCCATAAGCCTGCAAGTCATTCCTTCTCTATCTGGGCGTATATTGTTTTAGAATCTATCAGCCTTCTAGAACAGTATGCAACAGGTTTCCAGCTGTCATCATGCTTTTGCAACAAAATGCCAGTAGATGTATCGTAGATGCTAGCATCTGCTGATACCACTGTTTTTTTTCTGGATCATAGTGTGCCAAGACTGGAGCTTTAGCGTTTAGCTGTCTATCAGTTTATGAAGTTACTGACAGTTCCTCCCACTTCCATATACCATAACTGTCACTTATCTTAAGCAACACAGTCCATTTAGTTTCTTCTGACTCTTTTTTGTTTGTTTTTTTTACTCACCGTGCCCATATAAAAGCTGTCTTCATTTAATTCTTTCGCCATCACTTTCCTCAGCCATGAATGTGAACAATTTGAAAATGTTCTCAGCTTTGATGCCCGTTGCATTTGTTAAAAGGCAAATCTCTGCCTCTTTATCTTTTTTACTCAGTTTTGTAGCAGTCCTGTAGTGCATGCACCTCTGTCGCAACATTGGCTGACCATTGGATGATCTTTCTGGAGGATTAAATTTTGACATCTTGCACTTCACTTGTCTTTAAACATCTGACACCTTGTCTGATATTCATTTACAAGGAGGCATTAGTCATATGCAATTATCAATCATATTTGACGATAGTGATCCTGACAGAAACTGTACATTAGAAACACACTTACTGACTTCTATGTGTAACTTGCCCATACAGTACTCCTTGAGTCCCCCTAGTGGGCTGGATAATACAACACAACTCTCAGGTACTACATGATACCCTGACAGCTACTACTAATTTAGATTACTAATTACTAATTTAGTTGCGGATCAATAAGGGTTTTTCAATGACAGATATCTAGAGAGCAGCGTGGCTGGAATTATGCTGTTATAAACATCACAAATTAATGAAAGCAAAAGAAATGTACAGTGCTCAATGTAAATGAGTACACCCCCTTTGAAAAGTAACATTTTAAACAATATCTCAATGAACACAAAAACAATTTCCAAAATGTTGAAAAGACTAAGTTTAACATAACATTTGTTTAACTTATAACATGAAAGTAAGGTTAATAATATAACTTGGATTACACATTTTTCAGTTTTACTCAAATTAGGGTGATGCAAAAATGAGTACACCCCACAACAAAAACTACTACATCTACTTTGTATGGCCTCCATGATTTTTAATGACAGCACCAAGTCTTCTAGGCATGGAATGAACAAGTTGGTGACATTTTGCATCTATCTTTTTCTATTCTTCAAGAATGACCTCTTTTAGAGGCTGGATGCTGGATGGAGAGTGATGCTCAACTTGTCTATTCAGAATTCGCCATAGGTGTTTGAATGGGCCTTAGATGTGTGTTTAGGATCATTGTCATGTTAGAAAAGTGCACGAAGATCAAGGGCACGGAGTGATGGTAGCATTCTCTCTTTCAATATAGAGCAGTACATCTGTGAATTTATGATGGACACCAGCAGCACTCATGCAGCCCCACATAAGGACACTGCCACTACACTGTAAAAAAAATCCCGTTGTTTCTACGGAAAAATACCGGCAGCTGTGGTTACCAGAATAATACTGTAAAAATGACATCAAACCGTAAACATACTTACGGAGTTACATGTGAATTTTACATTTTAAATATGTATATTTAACATTGGATTTCAGTACACTGTAAAAAAAATCCCAGTAAAATTTACGGTAAAATAACGTATTTCATTAACCGATATAATGTTAATTTACCAACCTAATGAAGTACTAATATCTGTTTTGTACCTTTATAATACACTGACAGTCACCAAACACAGTGGTGATAAGAGTCACATGATGAATCAAAGTTCATCACAAGCTGAGAAGGACAATACTAATATATAGAAGGAGCACACAGTGTCATTCACATACACACTAAACACCATCATGGTAACATGCATGAAATTTTAAAAATGCAATAAACATTAATTTAACAACATTAGATGTAACATAAAACCCTAATCTACATAACTGATTAGAAAAAAATGAGAAAAACTAAGAAGAAACAGTTATTTCAACGAAAATATATAAAATGTGAAGTGTCACGCAGGGAATTGTGGGAATGTCAATTTACGGTTTTTCACTGTAAATTTTACAATGAATTGTTATTTTTCACTTTCAAAAACTGTGAATTTAACGGTATTTTACCGTAAAATTACATTAAATGTACCGTTAGATCTATTACAGTTATTCACCGTATATAGTATGGAAACTTTCTGTAAACCAATTAACAGTTTTTCACCGCAGCATTTTTACAGTCTTTTACTGTTAAAATCACGGTAATTTTTTACAGTGTACCATGTTTCACTGTAGGCACCATGCATTTTTCTTTGTATTCCTCACCTTTGCAACGCCATACAGTTTTGAAGCCATCAGTTCCAAAATCATACATCTTGGTCTCATCACTCCAGAGTATAGAGTCCCAGTAGTCTTCATCTTTGTCAGCATGGGCCTTGGCAAACTCTAGGTGGGAGTTTTTGTGCCTGGGCTTTAGGAAAGTCTTCTTTCCCATGCATGCTATTCCTCTGCAATGTACGCTGTATTGTGTCATGGGAAATAGTCACCCCAGTTTGGCTTTCTACTTCTTTAGATAACTGCAGTGAACTTGCATGCCGATTTTCTTCAACCCTTTTCATCAGAAGACACTCCTGTCGAGGTGTTAACTTTCGCGGACGACCTGGACATCTCTGTGAGATGGTTGCAATTCCATGTTTTTTAAATTTTTGTACCACTTTTGCTACAGTATTCTGACTGATAAGTAAAGCTTTGCTGATCTTCTTGTAGCCTTCACCTTTCTGGTGTAAAGAAATTATTTTCTTTCTCAGGTCTTTTGACATTTCTCTTCCATGTGGTGCCATTGCTGACAGCATGAAATGAGAAGGGGTTTTAACACCCTTTTATAGTCTGTAGGACACCTGTGGAATGAATAATTAGACTCACCTGTGGTTGAATTCTTGTTAAATTAGACATTTGTAGTCCAAATTTTAGCTTTGCTCCAGAGACTTTGAGTAAAACTGAATTAAGTTATATTATTAACCTTACTTTCATGTTATTAGTTAAAGAGATGTTATATAAAACTTAGTCTTGTCAACATTTTGGAAATTGTTTTTGTGTTCATTGAGAAATTTAACTTTTCAAAGGGGGTGCACTCATTTACACTGAGCACTATATGTATTTAGCATAATTGCAGATATATGTATTAGGCCTATTGTCAGCTCATACCTGTTTCTCTGTTCTCTCTACTTCAGCTGAAACAGTATCATGATTTTTGTGTTCATCCATCATACACATCAAACAAATACATCGCTGGTCAGTGCGACAGTAAACCTCCAACAGTCTGTCATGTTTAGAGCAGATCATCTCCTGGATTTGTCCAGTGGCATCAGTCACTTTGTGTCGTTTCCTTGAACGAGATTCTTCATGACACTCAAAGTGACTTTGACAGTAAGATTCCAGACACGCCAGACAGGACTTTACAGCTTTGCGTTTCCTTCCAATGCAAACATCACACTCCACATCTCCAGGTCCAGCGTAACTGAGATCAGGACGAGCAGTTTGGAATTTTGTCTTGTTGAGTTTCTCCACCAACTCAGCAAGCATGGTATTTTTACCTAAAGCAGGTCTTGGAGTGAAGGTCTGTCTACACTGAGGGCAGGTGTAAACTCCCACCTGATCATATTTATTCCAGTAGTCTGTAATGCAGCTCATACAGTAACTGTGTCCACAGGAGATGGTCACTGGATTCTTCAGTAGATCCAGACAGATTGAACAGCTGAACTGATCCTCAGCCACTGAAATTCTGGCTTCTGCCATTTTACTGCACACAGATAGAGAGATACATTCGGCAGCTTATCTACACTTAGGTTTCGTTTTCCCTGAAATAGTTTCCTAGTGTTTAAGAGACATATGCAAAACAGTTATAGCATTCTCCCCCAGAGAGAGAGAGAGAAAAAAAGCTTAACGTAGCTCAATGCATTAAAATAGTGATATATAGTTTATTAATAAAATATACTTTTTATAGGCAAGCAGATGAATCCAGAATATGGGCAACATTCAAATTAATCCAGAATATGGGTAACATACAAATTAATCCAGAATATGGGCAACATATAAAGTTTCACCTTAAACCAGAGAGCTACGATTAAAAAAAAAAAAGAAGAAAAAAAAAGAAGAAAAAAAAAAAGAGTTCCTCCGATTTATATAACTCAAATTATGTACGCAAATTGTACTTGTTAAAATTGCTTTGGCTTATGATATATCTGCTGAATGACAAGGCTCTTAGCATAGTCTGTAATCCAGTCCTGGCTTCACCTTGAGACTGACACCTAGTGGATGTTTTTATATTGCTCTAAAATACAGGTGAGACGCACAAGTTTTGCATGTCTCTTAAACACTAGGAAACTATTTCAGCTCTTCATTTCAGGGAAAATGAAACCTAAGTGTAGATAAGCCGCTGTATGTATCAGTCTATCTGTTTGCAGTAAAATGGCAGAAGCCCGTATTTCAGTGGCTCGGGATCAGTTCAGCTGTTCAGTCTGTCTGAATCTACTGAAGGATCCAGTGACCATCTCCTGTGGACACAGTTACTGTATGAGCTGCATTACAGACTGCTGGAATAAAGATGATCAGGAAGGAGTTTACAGCTGCCCTCAGTGCAGACAGACCTTCACTCCAAGACCTGCTTTAGGTAAAAATACTATGCTGGCTGAAGTGGTGGAGAAACTCAACAAGACAAAAGTCCAAACAGCTCGTCCTGCTCTCAGTTACGCTGGACCTGGAGATGTGGAGTGTGATGTTTGCACTGGAAGGAAACGCAAAGCTGTAAAGTCCTGTCTGATGTGTCTGGAATCTTACTGTCAAAGTCACTTCGAGCGACATGAAGAATCTCGTTCAAGGAAACGACACAAAGTGACTGATGCCACTGGACGAATCCAGGAGATGATCTGCCCTCAACATGACAGACTTCTGGAGGTTTACTGTCGCACTGACCAAAAGTGTATTTGTTTCAGGTGTGTGATGGATGAACACAAAAATCATGATACTGTTTCAGCTGAAGCAGAGAGGACAGAGAAACAGGTATGAACTGAAAACACATTTATAAACTGTGTTGATTCTTGAATTTATGCCAATTAGGCAATTGATGATGACATTTTCACACGATAATCTAAATCGTAATATTAATAATACATTTGCTATATCTAGAAATCATTCAAACAGACTGATAATTTATCTTTAAGTCTCCTCACTGAGACATTGAGTCCATTGAGGAGGATTACAGTTAGTTCCCTTTCGTGGGAACTATCGACGCTACGTCGGATGACGTGATGGGAACCCTCTGTATTTTGTGTTCGTGAAGCACCTCTGTATCCAACCAATGAAAAGACGCGACGTCAGAGGCGGGTGACGTCACGGATGAGGAAGCTATAAAGCACACCTGAACACAAAGCACGCCAGCTTCTGTTGTCTTCAGCAAGCGCTCTCTGTATCTTGTCTGTCTTATTTATTGTTGTATTGTCTATACACACACTGTGGTCTCTTCGTTCAAGGACAAGAGTTCCCAAACACAATAAGACACAAACATATATTCACAAAATGGCGGAAAAGCAGCAATTTAAGAAGTGTACTCCTCCCTGCCCACATTTCATTGTGACAGGAGATACACACAAAATGTGCGTGAAATGCCTGGGGGTTGAGCATGCACAGGCGGCTCTCGAGGGAGCTGTCTGTGTACACTGCGATCGGCTCACCCTCAGAGTGCTGCGATCTCGCCGGGCACGCGCGGTCACTACCTCAGCGCCGGGGTCTGCCGTTTTTTCCCGACCTCCACACCGAGGTGTCGAGGTCGTGGAAGCGGCCAGTACAATACAGACTGTACAGCCCGCAGACATCACTATATAGCAATATAGTTGGGCTGAAACGTCACGGCTATGGGGGGGTGCCTCGGGTCGAGGAGACGCTCGCGAGCCATCTCTCGCCCGAGTCCACATCGTCCCTTAAGACCCCGACGCTGCCCACCAAGCCCCTAAAGACAACTTCCAGCTTGGTGGGCAAGGCTTATTCGGCGGCAGGTCAGGTGGCTGCATGCCTTCACACTATGTCTATCTTACAGGCATATCAAGCCGACCTGCTGGGGGAAATTGATGACAGTGGGGAAGCGTCCTTTGAGGCTATTCATGAGCTCAGAAAGGCAACAGATCTAGCTCTCCGGGCCACCAAGGAGATGGCCAAATCCATCGGCCGCTCTATGGCACCCCTGGTGGCCACGGAGAGACATCTCTGGCTCAACCTCTCAGACATCAAAGAGAGAGATAAAAACATTCTCATGGACGCGCCGCTGTCTCCTGATGGCCTGTTCGGCGACGCAGTGTCAACTGTCGTCGACAGGTTTCAGGAGACACGAAAGCAGACAGCGGCATTCTCTATAATCATTCCCCGCCGCTCTCATCCCCCCGAGGCTGCTGGGCGGGAGCAGCCTCGGCCGACAGCCAGCTCCTCAGCACACAGGGTGCAACAAAAAGCCAGTGTCGCCTCCCGTGCTCCCCCACAAAGATCTGGGGGGCCGGGGCGGGTGGCACAGGCGAAGCCTTCCGGAGGTAGGACGGATCTGAGGACCGTCATTATCTCCCGGAAGGCTTCAAAGAAGAGGTCCTGACCTTTATAGTGCAGGATCTCTCGAGGGCAGCCGGGGGGATTCGGATATCGGGTCCCTCCCGGTGCCCTCAGGGGACCGTCCTGTCAACCCTGCCACCCAGCGTGTGTCAGGGCACAGCGGTCTCCGCCGATCCTCCGAGGAGGGTCGGCCAGCACGTGATTCGCCTGTCTGCCGGTGCACCGCGTCAGATGGATGAGCCAAGTGCTCAAAAAACACCAGAGACCAGTCTCGAGAGACTGGTTCCCTTAGTAGAATATTTGGAAGAGTGGAAAAATCTCCTGAATGTTTCGAAGTGGGTGCTGCTCAGGGTAGAACAGGGCTACAGAATTCAGTTCGGTTCACGACCGCCCAAGTTCAATGGGGTGCTTCCTACGGTGGTAACCCCAGAGCAGTCTCTGGTGATGGAGCAAGAAGTAATGACACTTTTGCAAAAAGGGGCTATAGAAAGGGTTTCCCCTCCCAGCAAAATGTCGGGCTTTTACAGCCGCTACTTCATTGTTCCGAAGAAGGATGGAGGGTTGCGTCCGATCATAGATTTATGTGTGTTAAATCGATCAGTAAGGAAGTTGAAGTTCAAAATGCTTACACTCAGACAGATCATCCCTCAGATCAGGTCCGAGGACTGGTTTGTAGCGATAGATCTGAAAGACGCATACTTTCATGTATCCATCCATCCTTCACACAGGAAGTTCCTCAAGTTTGCTTTCGGGGGCGAAGCTTACCAATACAGGGTTCTTCCGTTCGGCCTATCCCTCTCACCCCGCACGTTCACGAAGTGCGTGGATGCAGCACTGGCTCCGCTGAGACTCCAGGGCATCCGCGTGCTGAACTATATCGACGATTGGTTGATACTAGCTCAAACAGAACAATTGGCAGTTCAACATCGAGATGTTGTTCTGTCGCACATGAAGAGGCTTGGGCTGAGGCTCAACGCCAAAAAGAGTGTGCTGGTCCCGAGTCAGGTTGCAAACTACTTAGGTGTAATCTGGGATTCCACCACGATGCAGGCGCAGTTGTCCCCTGCTCGTGTGAGTTCCATTCTCGGGGCCGTGAAAGGGATGAAATTAGGCCAGTCACTCACTGTAAAACAGTTTCAGAGACTGTTGGGTCTGATGGCAGCTGTGTCCAACATCATTACTTTTGGCCCTCCTGCACATGAGACCCTTACAGTGGTGGCTCAGGACCAAGGGGTTTTCCCCGAGGGGAAATCCTTTTCGCATGATCAAAGTCACGCGGCGATGCCTTCGTGCTCTGGTCATGTGGAAGAAGCCTTGGTTCCTAACCCAGGGACCCGTGCTGGGGACTTCTGGTCGTCGTGTAATGCTTATGACAGATGCTTCTCTCACGGGCTGGGGGGCGATCATGAGTGGTCGCTCGGCTCAGGGTCTTTGGGAGGACCATCAGCTCTCCTGGCACATAAATCGGCTGGAGATGATGCCGGTGTTTCTTGCACTGAAACACTTCCTCCCAGACCTGAGAGATCACCATGTGTTGGTCCGTACGGACAACACTGCGGTGGTCTCGTACATCAACCATCAGGGGGGCTTGCCGTCTCGCCTATTATCAAAATTGGCCAGTCGCATCCTCCTCTGGTCCCAGGGAAAGCTCCTCTCGCTGAGAGCAGCTTATATCCCCGGGTGGTTGAATGTGGGAGCGGACGCCCTGTCGAGGCAGGGCGCGAGACCGGGGGAATGGAAACTCCACACCGAGGTGGTGGAGTTGATATGGAAAACTTTCGGTCGAGCTCAAGTCGATCTATTTGCCACAGAGGAGTCAGCTCAGTGCCCTCTGTGGTATTCACTTCAGCACCCAGCACCTCTAGGGCTGGATGCCATGCTACAGTCGTGGCCGAGGCTGCGTCTGTATGCGTTCCCCCCAGTCTCAATGCTCCCGGGAGTTCTGGAGAAGGTTCGCCAGGAGAAGGTCGACCTAATATTGGTGGCCCCTTACTGGCCGACCAGAGTATGGTTTTCGGACATAATGTCTCTACTTCACGGCTCTCCCTTAGAGCTTCCACTCAGGCAGGATCTCCTGTCCCAAGCGGACGGCACGATTCTCCATCCCCGCCCAGAAATGTGGAAACTGTGGGCCTGGCCCCTGAGGGGGCAAGGCTCATAGGAACTGGTCTTCCAACCGAGGTTGTGGAGACCATCCTTCACTCCAGAGCTCCCTCCACGAGGAAGTTATACTTATATAAATGGAAATTGTTCTCTGTGTGGTGCGAACAGCATAATTTGGACGCGGTCCATTCTTCAGTCTCAGACGTGCTTCGGTTCCTTCAGGAAAAATTCTTGGAAGGTTTAACCCCTTCCACGCTGAAAGTATATGTAGCCGCTATTTCGGCTCATCATATCCCTGTAGGGGGCTCCTCGCTGGGTCGAGACCCCCTAGTAGTACGCTTCCTCCGTGGTGCACTCAGGTTGAGACCTGTGGTGCGCACCAAAACTCCGACCTAGGACCTCACTATTGTGCTCCAAAGGCTGGCTGAGGCTCCCTTCGAGCCAATAGAGGAGGTGTCAGACAAGTTCTTGACTCTTAAGACCATTTTTCTTCTGGCCGTCTCTTCTCTGAAGAGAATCGGTGATTTACAAGCTCTGTCAGTCGCTCCATCTTGTCTTGAGTTTGCGCCTGGTATGGTGAAAGCCTTTCTGCATACCAGGCCGGGCTACGTTCCAAAGGTTCCAACGAGGGTCCCAGGTCCCATCGTACTTGAGGCTTTCTGCCCGCCTCCTTTTGCAAATTTGGATCAGGAAAGGAAGAATCTGCTTTGCCCTGTAAGAGCATTAGATGCGTATGTTCACAGAGCTGCCCTGTGGAGAAAAACAGAACAATTGTTTGTATGTTATGGGTCCCCTAAGAGGGGGGGCCCAGCATCTAAACAGCGGATAAGCAAGTGGGTGGTCGAGGCCATCTCACTTGCGTATGAGACGGTGGGGCGCCCGTGTCCTCTGATGGTGCGTGCTCACTCCACGAGAGGTATGGCCGCGTCCAGAGCTCTCCTATCTGGTGTCTCTATGGACGACATTTGTGGTGCGGCTGGATGGTCATCCCAGCACACCTTTATCAGATTTTACAATCTTCACCTTAACATCACTCCGGGGGCCAGGGTGCTACAAGATAGCAGCCAGGCACTCGGGGATACGGCGTAGTTGGGATTTCGTTCCCATCACATCATCCGACGTAGCGTCGATAGTTCCCACGAAAGGGAACGTCTCGGGTTACGAGTGTAACCCCTGTTCCCTGAGTAAGGGAACGAGACGCTACGTCACGTGGCCGTATCTCCTGCATACCTGGTGCACTTGCTTCAGACAACCTGCAGAAGCTGGCGTGCTTTGTGTTCAGGTGTGCTTTATAGCTTCCTGATCCGTGACGTCACCCGCCTCTGACGTCGCGTCTTTTCATTGGTTGGATACAGAGGTGCTTCACGAACACAAAATACAGAGGGTTCCCATCACGTCATCCGACGTAGCGTCTCGTTCCCTTACTCAGGGAACAGGGGTTACACTCATAACCCGAGACGTTTTTCATCCCTCAGAAAAAGGTTGGAGAGATACAAGGGAAATTCCAGCACAGAATCCAAGAGAGACAAAAAAAGCTTCAGGAGCTCAGAGAGGCTGTGAAGACTCACAAGGTGAGACTTAGCCTAAGTAAGTACCTTACTTTAACCAGTGAGAGGAGCTCAGTGTTAGACGAGTTTCCAGTTCCACTGAAACCCATTGTATTTAATAGGCTGACAATGAGTGAACAGTCTGATTGTCTGTGTGTCCTAACAGCGTTCTGCACAGGCAGCAGTGGATGTCAGTGAGAGGATCTTTACTGAACTGATCCGCTCTATTGAGAGAAGCCGATCTGAGGTGACACAGATGATCAGAGAACAGGAAAAGGCTGAAGTGAGTCGAGCTGAAGGACTCTTGAAGAGACTGGAGCAGGAGATTGATGATCTGAGCAGGAGAGATGCTGGGCTAAAGCAGCTTTTACACACAGATGATCACATACATTTTATACAGGTAAAATAAATCTGATAAATAGAACAGTGCAGTGGTCATGCATGAATTCTTTTAATTAGAGAGAGACTTCTTTTCTAATCTTAAGCAAATACAAAAACAATTAAATCTGCAAGCAGCGATGAAAGGGCCCTCGCACCCGGGCTCACCGCCACCCGTTGGCCTTAGGAAAACAGCAAACAGTGGGCGACATGCATGTGAGCAAGTAAATACAGGAGAATTATGGCAAAATCATGTAAAAGTGCCACACTTCCTGCTGCCAACAGGTGGCGCTATAGCTAACTGAATATAGATGTCTTTAGGCCAGGACTTTTATCACTCATGTGAAGTTTGGGGCAGATCAGACATAGTATGCCTGAGTTACAACAGCTTCCTCTTTCATGGCGAAACATCAGACTTTGTCAGTCCGCCACGGACACGCCCTTCAGCGAAAACTCAAGATCTTTGATATTTATCATCGCTAAGGTCTTAAGATTAGACTTGCCATATATGATGTGCTTCTGGTTTAATCTCTATGAGGAGTTAATCACAGTGTAAAACATGTAATTTCCTGTTGCCCCCAGGTGGCGCTATGACTGTAACTGAATATTGTCATATAGATGTCTTCAGGTCAGGACTCTAATAAAACATGTGAAGTTTGGGGCAGATCAGACATTGTATGCCCGAGTTACAACAACTTCCTGTTTCATGGCGAAACATCGAACTTTGCCAGGCCGCCATGGACACGGCCTTCAGCGAAATCTCTAGATCTTCGAAATTTAACGTCTCAAAGGCCATTAGATTAGACTGACCAAATATGATGTTGATCTGATTAAAGCTCTAGGAGGAGTTCGTTAAAGTACAATGTCTGGAAATGGCAAAAAACTGCCAAAATTTTGCAAAGGAAATTCAAAATATCTGACTTCCTGTTGGTTTTCAGATTTCACTCCAAGAGACTTTTTTGTAGGTATTGGGCTGTTAGATGTGTGTACCAAATTTCATACCTGTACGTGAAACGTAGTGTCAGGGGCACTTCGTTGAAATTTTTTAGGTGGCGCTATCGAGCCATTTTGCCACACTTATTTCTGAAACCCATATCGGACGTAAATTTTCACCACTTCTGACGCATCTGCAAAGTTTCATGAGTTTTCGAGTATGTTTCGGCCCTCAAAAAAGTGATTCACCTTACATGGCGAAACATCAGACTTTGTCGGTCACCACGGACACGCCCTTCAACGAAAACTCAAGATCTTTGCAATTTAACATCTCAAAGGCCTTAAGATTAGACTGGCTATATATGATGTTGATCTGGTTTAATCTCTATGAGGAGTTAATCACAGTGTAAAACATGTAATTTCCTGTTGCCCCCAGGTGGCGCTATGACTGTAACTGAATATTGTCATATAGATGTCTTCAGGTCAGGACTCTAATAAAACATGTGAAGTTTGGGGCAGATCAGACATTGTATGCCCGAGTTACAACAACTTCCTGTTTCATGGCGAAACATCGAACTTTGTCAGGGTGCCACGGTCACGCCCTTCAGCGAAAACTCTAGATCTTCTCAATTTAACGGCCTTTAGATTAGACTGACCAAATATGACATTGATCTGATAAAAGCTCTAGGAGGAGTTCGTTAAAGTACAACATGTGGAAATGGAAAAAACTGTAGAGAAAATTCAAAATATCTCACTTCCTGTTGGGTTTACAAACTTTGCACCCAGGGGCTTTTTTGTAGGTATTGGGCTGTTACATCTGTCTACCGAATTTCATAACTGTACGTGAAACGTAGCACAAAGGGCGCTTAATTGAAATTTTGTAGGTGGCGCTATCGAGCCATTTTGCCACACCTAATTCTGAAACCCATATCAGATGTAAATTTTCACCACTTCTGACGCGTGTGCAAAGTTTCATGAGTTTTTGAGAACGTTTAGGCCCTCAAAAATGCGATTCATTTTGGAGAAGAAGAAGAATTGGCTGAGCAATTCCAATAGGGTCCTCACACCATCGGTGCTCGGGCCCTAATTATCAGATTTTAAAGGGGTGGTTGATTATGATTTCACTTTTTTACAGTTTTTTTTTTTTTTTTTTTTTTTTTACAATTGCTAACAAGCATTTACCAATACTTAAAGTACTTTTTCTAAACTCTTAACACAGCAACACACCTACATCACACAAATAGTTAATTTTACGCTGTTAGAGAGGAGGTGGTGGTGGAGGGGGACAGAGGAGAGAGTTGAATGTATTCTCCCATATCGTAATGGTAAGCCAACTCTGTTCTTTTCTCACGCTAGATTTAGGTGCGCTGCATTCTGATTGGTTCCGATTGCATGCTAAGGGGCATGGTGGAGAAATCGGTTTAGAAATCGTGCATGCTCATATAGTGATTTTATTATGCTGATCAGTGTAGTTATAAATATCATTATTCTTTGAAGGTTTTCACAGGCCCCTGACTGACAGCCCTCATGCTGGATGTACAGAATCACTTCAGATGAATTTGTAAAAATAAGTGCAATATAAATCTTCTATCTTTAATATTTGTGCTTATTTATGTTCTCTAGATTTTCCAGACTCTCTTTGAACCTCTGGAATCTACAGGCATACCCAGAGTTACCAGCAGTTCTGTCCACCTTTATAATGATGTGAGAAAATCTGTCTCTCAACTGAAAGAAAAACTGGAGATGTTCTGTAAAGAGGAGATGGAAAAAATATGTGGTCAAGGTAAAGTGACAAACATTTACTTAACACTTTAGAATACTGTTCCATCGTAATGAATAACTACAGAGGAACAAATGAGTAACCCAATATAAGCATTCTGCTATTAACTAACAAGAAACTCTGATTACTGAATTAATCAGAATAGTTAATAGTAGTTGTAGAATGATAATATTGTGTTACTCATTTGTTTCTGTTATTCATTGATGGCGGAACGGTATTCTAAAATGTTACCTAATTTTTTGTATAATTATTAGAATTGTTCTAATTAAGTGTGTTTATTTTCTTAGTAACATACATCAACATTATTCCCAGTAATGAACCCAAGACTAGGGAGGAGTTCTTACAGTGTAAGTGACACACACAGAGAATGTGAAAATAGACATAACACAAATTCATGATTTTTCAGATTATGAAACCAAGATATGTATTCACAATACTAACTTAGGTTCTATATATAGTTTTAGCAAAATTAAACATATCATGAAGCGTTTTAGAAGGTTTTGCATAAAGGATGTTGCCTTGTTTTAGCACGGCCAAAGCAAAATGCTATTTAGCAGATATGCAGCCACTGGTTTGCAGGATGGCTTTTTTTTTTTTTTTTTTTTTTTTTACTATAGAAGGTATATATAATAGTTGATAATAGTTGATTTTTGGACCTTCCATAGTAAAAATAAAATAATAAAATAAAATAAATTAATTAATTAGCACCTCTGCTAGAGCTTCACTTTCAGCCTTCGAAATTTGAGACACGAGTGCTGTTTGTCATGGGGTATCCAAATATTCAAAACAATATTCAGTATTTTGAATATTGAAAGTTCAAAACAATATTCAAATAGAGCACACCAAATACTTTTGAGTGAGAAGACAACATCCTTTTATGAAAAGCTTATATGACATGCTAATAATGTTGCAACAAAGAAAGTCAATGAGAGAGACAATAAATATAGATTTCAAGTAGTTTTTATATACTATATATGGAACTGAATTTATGTTTAATGTTATTACATTTTAGCTCTACCACCCCTGAAAATAAACAAACTCAGACTCATGCAATGCATGTACAAACTGAGAAACAGATTTAGGTTAAATGATTGTGTTTTCATCTTTATCAGATTCCCATCAGCTCACTCTGGATAGAAACACAGCGAATAAACATGTTCATCTGTCTGAGGACAAAACAGTGTCTACTTACACTGACACAGAGCAGCCGTATCCTCATCATCCACACAGATTTGATAGTTGGCCTCAGGTGTTGTGTAGAGAGAGTGTGTGTGGACGCTGTTACTGGGAGGTTGAGTGGAGTGGTGAAGTGACTATATCAGTGTCATATAAGAGCATCAGAAGGAAGGGAAAGGGTGGAGATTGTTCCTTTGGATTAAATGATCAGTCCTGGAGATTGTTCTGCTCTAAATCCCGTTATTCATTCTGTCACAATAAGATAAAGACTGATCTCCATATATTCTCCAGCTCCTCTAGAATAGGAGTGTATGTGGATCACAGAGCAGGAATTCTGTCCTTCTACAGCGTCTCTGACACAATGACCCTCATCCACAGAGTCCAGACCACATTCACTCAACCGCTCTATCCTGGGTTTTGGGTAGGTCAGAACACAGCAGTGAAACTGTGTCATGTAAGGTCATAGGGATTTTATAAATAATGTTGTCATATTTGTCGACAATGAAATTATTTATTTTCTTCTCAATTATTTACAGTGGCATGAAAAAGTATGTGAACCCCTTGCAGAATCTGTGAAAATGAGAATTATTTTAATAAAATAAGAGGGATAATAAAAAATGCATGTTATTTTTTGTTTAGTACTGTCCTGAGTAAGATATTTTACATAAAAGATGTCTGCATTTAGTTCACAAGACAAAACAATAGCTGAATTTATTAAAATAACCCCATTCATAAGTATGTGAACCATTGGTTCTCAATACTGTGTGTGGTTACCTGATGATCCACAACTGTTTTTATGTTTTGTGATGGTTGACATGAGTCTCTTGTTTGTCCTGAGCAGTTAAACTGAGCTCTGTTCTTCAGAAAATTCCTCCAGGTCCTGCAGATTCATCAGTTTTCAAGCATTTTTGCATATTTGAACCCTTTCCAGCAGTGACTGTATGATTTTGAGATTCATCTTTTCGGACTGAGAACAACTGAGGGACTAAAACACAACTATTAAAAAAGGTTCAAACATTCACTGATGCTCCAGAAGGAAACACGATGCATTAAGAGCCGAGGGGTGAAAACTTTTGAACAGGATGAAGATGTCACAAAACACAGATCTCAAAATCCTACAGTCAATGCTGGAAAGGGTTAAAATATGCAAAAATGCTTGAAAACTGATGAATCTGCAGGATCTGGAGGATTTTTCTGAAGAACAGAGGTCAGTTTAACTGCTCAGAACAAACAAGAGACTCATGAACAACCATCACAAAACATAAAAACAGTCGTGGATCATCCAGGTAACCACACACAGTATTGATAATTCACATACTTATGAATGGGGTTATTTTAATAAATTCAGCTATTGTTTTGTCTTGTGAACTAAATGCAAACATCTTTTATGTAAAATATCTTACTCAGGACAGTACTAAACAAAAAATAACATGCATTTTTTATTATCCCTCTTATTTTATTAAAATAATTCTCATTTTCATAGATTCTGCAAAGGGTTCACATACTTTTTCATGCCACTGTAATTCCATTCTTGCATGCTGAATATTACTAGAAATTAATAAAGGCTTCTTAATTACATTTTTTAGCAAACAATTATAAGAATGCATGTAATGTCTTTTTTTTACTTGCTGTAAAAACAAATATCAGTGCATGATATGTTTGTGAATCCTCTTAATATCAAATTTAAACTGCTGTCTTACATTAATATAGATTTTTTCCAAGTCTGTATTTACACAAATAATATTATTTAACTTTATGTAACATGTATGTTCTGTTTTAGTTTCATTTTCACTCTGTTTGCTCTGTTTCCGTTCTCCTTAGTTCCCCAGTTAGTATCACTGTTTGTTAATTATTTAGTTCCTAATTCCTCCTGTTCTGTTCTCTGTTGTTTATGTATCTCCTGAGATTTACAAAAGACTGTTCTTTCTTATTCCTTTGTCATGCACATTCAATACAACCAACCGCATGACAATGTATAATATCATATTTAACTTTACAGTTACTGTTTGCTCGTATAATATTCATTTCGTTTTATTATATATAACGGAATCATTCTCATATATAACATAATTATTTGTTTTTTCACCATTACCAGCACTATGAAATATTAATAAAGGATTTGTGGGTTTAAATGTTCTGCTTTAACAATGTTTAAATTTTTTAATTCATATCAATATACAGTATGTTTAATTATCTCCAGGTTCTGAAATATGTCATTTTAAAGGTGCCCTAGAATTAAATATTGAATTTACCTTGGCATAGTTGAAGAACAAGAGTTCAGTACATGGAAAAGACATACACTGAGTTTCAAACTCCATTGTTTCCTCCTTCTTATATAAATCTAATTTGTTTAAAAAACCTCCGAAGAACAGGCGAATCTCAACATAACACCGCCTGTTACGTAACAGTCGGGGTGTACGCCCCCAATATTTGCATATGCCAGCTCATGTTCAAGCCATTAGACAAGGGCAGAACATCTGGATGTGCACAGCAGAATTATCAGACTAGGGGCCCGTTCTTTGTACGTCACTTATTACATCCGAGATCAAATGACACATCCAAGATGATATCATCGTGCTAATCATGATCCGGCTAATTGGGTTCTTCGAACACACCTGTTGTGTATGATTAGTATCGCTGGATTGAGTTATCTGAGATAATTGCACGTTCATGTGTTGGCTTAAAAGGGGATATGTATCGATAGTAGAAACATTGATCAGCAATGCAGCGATTGGCTGGAGTCAAGACGGCAACGTAATGACATCATAGAATGAGAAAAGACACCTGACGAAAAACTTGACGAATTTCTAGACATTTATAAGGAAACAGCCAAGCGAATAAATGACAGATAACGACATAAATGTTAGATAAATGAAATGTGCACTATTTTTTTTTTTTTACATGATTACCCAATTATTTAGGCTATATTCACAATTTCTATTATTTGTACATTAAATTGTTTATTTCAATGTTGTAATTAGCAACTAATTTACCTTTGAAGCATATTTGACAGCATTAATTAAAGTTTCTTAAGGGTCAAGATCAAGTTATCTGCATCTCCTGCACTTCATCAAGCCACTCCCATAATATATGTCGCGGTTCAAATGCACAAATGCATGTACGGCATAGACATCTGTACATCATGTGTGTAAAACTCCAATAAAAAATATTACGTAATTATTCCCTCACGAATGAATCTCTCACAGAGTAAAACTGTCGGTGTCTATATTATGACACTACACGGCATTATAGTGTTATCTGCAAATTTATTTTTAAATCATTATTATTGTCCCTGGTTTACATTAGGGTACTCTTGTGGGAAAGTAGCAGAGGCTGGGACAGACTTTAAACATCACCTCCGCTTAAAAAGATGCAATCTAATCCTGTTTACATAAAATAAGCCTGCTCCCGAGCAGGTTTGAGCTTACAGACCTGTTGCTATGACAGCAAGTCTAGGATGAGCTTCGAAGAACCAAACGATCCAAGATCATGCCAAATCGTCAACAATCAAATCCAGCTAACTGAGTTAGCGACGTACGAAGAACGGGCCCCAGGTAAGCAAGCAAGAACAATAGCGAAAAATGGCAGATGGAGCAATAATAACTGACATGATCCATGATATCATGATATTTTTAGTGATATTTGTGAATTGTCTTTCTAAATGTTTCGTTAGCATGTTGCTAATGTACTGTTAAATGTGGTTAAAGTTACCATCGTTTCTTACTGTATTCACGGAGACAAGAGCCGTCGCTATTTTCATTTTTAAACACTTGCAGTCTGTATAATTCATAAACACAACTTCATTCTTTATAAATCTCCCCAACAGTGTGTAATGTTAGCTTTAGCCACAGAGCACTATCAAACTCATTCAGAATCAAATGTAAACATCCAAATAAATACTATACTCACATGATCCGATGTATGCATGCAGCATGCATGACGAACATCTTGTAAAGATCCATTTTGAGGGTTATATTAGCTGTGTGAACTGTGTTTATGCTGTTCAAGGCAATCGTGAGCACCGGGGGCGGGGGAGCACGAGAATTAAAGGGGCCGCAACCTATATATCGGTGCATAGTTAATGATGCCCCAAAATAGGCAGTTAAAAAAATGAATTAAAAAAAATCTATGGGGTATTTTGAGCTGAAACTTCACAGACACATTCAGGGGACACCTTAGACTTATATTACATCTTTTAAAAAGAAGTTCTAGGGCACCTTTAAAGTGTTTTAAACAAACACAGTATGTAGCTGCAGCAACCAGACATCATTCATTTTCAACAAGATTTTTGTACTAACGAGTATCACATGTGGCAGAGACCATTTGCAATCTGACAAAGTTGAGCAGGGCTATGCAAATGAGCATGATGCAGCCAATGGGATTTTAACCCTGTAGGTGAAGTTAAAGACAACTCAAAATATTTTGATTAGCAGGTTTTTGTCTCTATTGTACACATATTTACTTTCTTACCTCAATTTTCCCCAGTAACATTCAATCACTATATATTTTACGTTTGCATCTTTTCCCCATCAAATACCTTATTACAGCACCTGTTAGTGGGTGGGATATATTAGGCAGCAAGTGAACATTTTGTCTTCAAAGTTGATGTGTTAGAAGTAGGAAACAAGGGCACAAGGGCCAAATTGTGATGGCTAGACTGTGTCAAAATACACAGTGCATCGCAGTTTGTTACGTATGGGGCTGCATAACCGCAGACCAGTCAGGGTGCCCATGCTGACCCCTGTCCACCGCCGAAAGCGCCAACAGTGGGCACATGATCATCAGAACTGGACCACGGAGAAATGGAAGAAGGTGGCCTGGTCTGATGAATCACGTTTTCTTTTATATCACGTGGATGGCCGGGATGCACTATGGGAAGAAGGCAAGTCGGCAAAGGCAGTGTGATGTTTGGGCAATGTTCTGCTCGGTGTGTGTGTATATATATTGCTTATTTAACAGTTGAAATAGTGAGTTACTAAAAAAAATTGTTTATTGCTTTGGGTTAATGTGTGTGTGTCTGCTAAATGTAGTCTATCATCCAGTCCTGGTTTCAACATGAGACTGACACTTAGTGGATGTTCCTTATTATCTGCACTAAAATACAAGCGAGTCACACCAGACACACCTGTTTTGCACACGTCTCTTAAACACTAGGAAACTATCAGCTCTTCATTTTGATCATTTTGCTCCAAACATTGCACATATAGTATGGAAAATGTAAATTTAAACACAGAAATGCATTGCCCTTTTACATATTGTATTGTCATTTTGCATATTACATTTTAAATTGAATAGTGCTACACATGTGCTTCCATAATTTCCTGTTTTGAGACATGTGCAAAACAGGTGTATTTGTTACTCAACTTTTGATCATGAAGAACATACATGGAGTATGACTGCTTCTCTGAGATCATTCACTAGCGTTGCACATAGCATAGTATATAATAGGCAATGTAACCTACTTCACGAGATTCAGCAGATCCATAAACAGCTGGGTCCTGAGCCCCTTAAAGTATGACACGTTTTATTAATTTACAAACCACAATCATATATAGTGTCTGAACTGTAAATGTGAGGTCTAAACTCACAGCAAGACCCACAATAAATAATTCAACAACCGTTCAAAATAATAGATTTAATTGTGTTCACATTAATATTACAATTTCACAGTGCAGGTACTGTGCCTGGTATTTCTAGAAAAAAACAAAAAACAACAACATTAAATCCAGACCGTTATCTTAAATTTTTTTTTTTTTTTTTAAATCAAGTTGTTTTTTTATATTTTGTTTTGTGAAAGTGCAATGTAGAAAAGCATTTATCAATCTAAAAAGTTCACGAGAATGATTTAAAATCTTCATAAAGCTAATGTGAAATGGAGAAATGAATGATTGTAATATTAAAATCATTAATAACGTAATCTGAATGTCATATCATTGTGATGATTTAAGCTCTATATCATTTATACTTCTAGATGACACAGTTTCACTGATGTGTCCTGATTTAAGCCAAACCCCGGATAGAGCGGCTGAGTGAATGTGGTCTGGACTCTGTGGATGAGGGTCATTGTGTCAGAGACGCAGTAGAAGGACAGAATTCCTGCACTGTGATCCACAAACACTCCTATTCTAGATGAGCTGGAGACCACAGGGAGTTCAGATTTAATGTTATTGTGACTAATTATGTATACAGAGGGAAACAGAAACAATCTCCAGGACTGATCATTACCTCCAAATTTACACTCATCCCCCCTGCCCTTCCTGCTGATGCTCTTATATGACACTGATATTCCCACACCACGAGTCCCGCTCCACTCCACCTCCCAGTAACAGCGTCCACACACACTCTCTCTACACAACACCTGAGGCCAAACATCAAATCTGTCCGGGTGATCAGGATACAGTTGGATTGTTGCAGCGCAAGCAGCCACTCTGTTCCCCTCAGACAGACGGAGGTTTTTATGCACTGACTCTGAATCCAGAGTAAACTGATGGGAATCTGAAACACACAATCTGCATTTTAAAAACACTGTAATACTGTACAGTAATGTTGTAATACTGTCAAAGCATTAATTAAAGGTAACAACAAGATCACTGATCTATTCCACAAGCTTTCAGGTGAAATGATTTTATTAAGTTTATCTAAAAGCCTATTAAAAATGCAAATTTATTGCATTTTATTTAACCAGATAAAACTTTCTGAGATTAAAAATCTCTTTTGCAGAAGTGATCTGGCCAAGATGAGCAGCACAACATTGTCAAAAAAGAAAAAGAAAGAAGAGATCACTATGACATAAAGACACATCATCAAAACAATTAAAACATTTACAAATTGTTTCTTCCTTTAACAGCTCACTAAGCAAATTCTACTTTCCTGGCTACTTATAAAGAATTGCAAAATTATGACTGATTTCATGACAACTTTCAAACACTAGTTTGTAGAGTAGCTCATCTAAACCCCAAACTCAAACTTAGGCCTGTCGCAATAATCAATATATCGACTTATCGCGCAATATATGTACATGACCTCAATCATTTTTGGTGACGCAATATATCGCCCATTATGTTTACATGATATTGAATGTCACCAACATTTTGCCAATCGTGCTGTCATCTGCAGTTCCTACATAGAGTAGTCATCGATGGGTGAAAAAAAGGCGTTATTTGAGGAGATATAGTGTTTTCCTGACAACTACAGACTTGACAACTACAGAAACCAGTTTGGAAGAACAAGTTCGAATGCTCTCGATTTCAAAGCCACAATCCACTGTTCCGGTGCAAATATAAATGTCTTTGTTCATACGGACATCTGTCTGCTAAGTAAGGTTTGTATTTTCAGCAACAGTACCACTTACTTTACTGAGAAAAGAAGGTTAGGGAAAAATCTGTAAAATCTCCATAGTGCCTTTTGTGCATTTGCAATTTTTTTTTTAACTTGTTACTTTGCACTTTTTTAGAAAATATTTACCATTTATTAATATTTATATTTATTACGTTTTTTTATTTAGGATAATAATTTTTTTGATCCTTCAATTCCATGATCTAATGAATTAAATGTTGGTTGTCATTTGAATGCTGTTATATTATGATTACAGTACAGTCCAAAAGTTTGGAACCACTAAGATCTTTAATGTTTTTAAAAGAAGTTTCGTCTGCTCACCAAGGCTACATTTATTTAATTAAAAATACAGTAAAAACAGTAATATTGTGAAATATTATTACAATTTAAAATAACTGTTTTCTATTTGAATATATTTCACAAAGTAATTTATTCCTGTGATTAAAGCTGAATATTCAGCATCATTACTCCAGTCTTCAGTGTCACATGATCCTTCAGAAATCATTCTAATATGCTGATCTGCTCCTCAAGAAACATTGAATGTGTACAATTGTACAACATATTTGTGTACAATATTTTTTTTCAGGATTATTTGATGAATAGAAAGTTCAAAAGAACAGTGTTTATCTGAAATCTAATCTTTTGTAACATTATAAATGTCTTTACTGCCACTTTTGATTGATTTAATGCATCCTTGCTGAATAAAAGTATTCATTTCTTTAATTTCTTTTCAAAAAAATAAAAATGAAAATTCTTACTGACCCCAAACTTTTGAACGGTAGTGTATAATGCTACAGAAGCTTTGTATTTCAGATAAATGCTGTTCTTTTGAACTTTCTATTCATCAAGGAATCCTGAAAAAAAAGTACACAACTGTTTTCAACATTGAAAATAATCATAAATGTTTATTGAACAGCAAATCAGCATATTAGAATGATTTCTGAAGGATCATGTGACACTGAAGACTGGAGTAACGATACTGAAAATTCAGCTTTGCATCACAGGAATAAATTACTTTGTCAAATATATTTAAATAGTACACAGTTATTTTAAATTGTAATAATATTTCACAATATTACTGTTTTTACTGTATTTTTAATTAAATAAATGTAGCCTTGGTGAGCAGACGAAACTTCTTTTAAAAACATTAAAAATCTTAGTGGTTCCAAACTTTTGGACTGTACTGTATATATTCAGTGAAATAAAATGGTCTTAAAATGACAATAATATAGTTTATTGCAATTATTTCTGGAACGATATATTACACAACAAAAAGTAGTTATCGTGACAGGCCTACACAAACTGCTATGTCAGAGCACTGCAATAAAGTTTGGTGCTGATAGTGACACAGAAATGAAACCCTTCACCTTTAAGTATGTATATTTGCCTGTGTTTGCTTTATTTGTATTAATATTTATAACACTTACAGTGTAAGAAGTCCTCTCTTGTTCTGGGTCCAGTGACTAAGCAGATTTGAATGTATTGCGCTACAGAAACAAACAGATATTTAAAGTGTGATTTGTGCTGATAAAAGTATCTATAATATTTATTCCAAAAACAATAATATATTAATTATTAATAATAATTATTTTTCTATTCACATCCACACAATATTTATTCATTCATTTTGTTGTACTCTGTTTTATGAGTCTGTACTTTACCTTTACCAGATAACTTTTCCATCTCCTCTTTGCAGAAATTCTTAAATTTACTTCTTAACTCAGAGACAGAGCTTCTCACGTCATCATAAGACAAGCCAGAACGGACAGTGTCGTCTGTCGGTGCAGGAGGGACAGAAACAGACTGGAAACTCTATATATACAAAAAGACAACAGACATGGTAAATATGAATCACACAGTGTATGACTGATACATTACAGTGAAATCATCACTGTGGGGGGGGGTTTGTGAGTTGACAAAAAGCTAATAATTTATTAAATCATACAAATGTAATAAATAAATAAAACAAAACTGACACAGAGAACCATGAACGTGATTATGTGTCCAAAGTTGGTCCTAGAGGGCCACTGTCCTGCAGAGTTTAGCTCCAACTTGCCTCAACACACCTGCCTGGAAGTTTCTAGTATGCCTAGTAAGACCTTGATTAGCTGGTTCAGGTGTGTTTAATTGGGGTTGGAGCTGAACTCTGCAGACAATGGCCCTCCAGAAGCTGGACTGGACACCCCTGGTTTTAACGATGTCTTAAAGGTGCTAAAGAGGATCTTTTCGTCGACTGAGAAACCAAAGACTGTTACTGAGTTTTTGAAATGAGCGCATGCGTAAGAACAACCCCCCTCCTTCACAGCTCATTTCAAGGGAACGCCTCCCAAAACTCGTGCACAAGTATTGGAACACGAGTGTTTACCCCCGGCATTCGCTGTGTCGTGTTCGTGGATTCATTATGTCGGACTCACCGCAGGTAACTCATAATCTGCAGTTGTTACTCCTGTCTCCTGACAAAAACTTTGCATGCAGCGCCCGTGGAGTGTGGAAAGTTACTGGAGCGCACAGCCGCGCTCGTCTCTCACAAGGAACGTCATGGCAGTGATTGACAAGCCAGAGGGCCAATCCGCGCACGTCTCTCACAAGGAACGTCACGGCAATGATTGACAAGCCAGAGGGCCAATCGTTTAAGCGATGATCGCGTAAACGATTGGCTGATGTTTTTAAGGCCCTACCTCGTGCACAGATGATGTATATTAATATTATTCCTTTCAGCGCACCTAATAAATAGTCTTTTATCAGTTAGTAAAGACAGTTTCAAGTAATATTGCAAAAATGTATAAAACAAAACATCCTCTTTAGCACCTTTAAGTACATTTTAGGACCTTGAAAGTGTTGATTATATTGCTGTCTATGGACTAGTCATATACCGCTCGAATTTCATCAACAATATCTTAATTTGCGTTCCGAAGATAAACTAAGGTCTTGGAACGACATGAGGGTGAGTAATTAATGACAGAATTTTCATTTTTGGGTGAAGTAACCTTTAAGCCCGGGACACACCAAGCTGATGGTCGGCCGTCGGGCAATGTTGGCTCTAGGATGCCGTCAGCTCAACATGTAGAATTGGTGTCGGGACATCGGGCAAGAGAGAGAGATCAGTTTAGTGAACGAGTCGAAGCGCGAAAATAATAGCAAAACAGTGAGCGAACAATTCAAGGCAGTACAGACAGAAGGCTGTTCTAATTTTACATCATGTAGCCTACCTGTTACTGGGCGAATGTTTAATATTGACGTGAGCCGAGTGGAATATAGAAAGTGATCAGCATGAATGATATTCAAAATGGTAAGCATGTGCTACTTTGTTTACGGTTTGTTTATCTGCAGCCTGCAGTGCCAGTCTCCCTTTCAGAATTACGAATATAGATGAATAAGCCTAAAATAGACAGCGGTCTCTTTACACGCAGGCGCAGGACGCGCGTGCTGGCTGACAGTCGGCTGTAGTTCTCTCGCAGTCGGCTTTTATCAGTGCTAGTTCTTTAGCATCGGTTTGGTGTGTCCCTACCCTTAAACAGTAAACTATAATGGCGTCTCAATTCAAATGTCTATTAAAGAGTCTGCAAAAACAGCCATAATACTAAAATCATTCTAAACCTGTAGGAAATGGATGTGATTGTCTGTGTGTGAAAGCTGCTCCAGCTCAGCTTCTCTCCTCTTCAGATCATCAATCTCCTGCTTCAGTCGCTCCAGTTGTTCTTCAACTCGACTCACTGCAGCCTTTTCCTGATCTCTGATCATCTGTGTGACCTCAGATCGGCTTTTCTCAATAGAACGGATCAGTTCAGTGAAGATCCTCTCACTGTCCTCCACTGCCGCCTGTGCAGAGCGCTGTTGGGACACACAGACAGAGAACCACTAAAATCAATCCATTCAATCTGACAGTTATTTTCCTCCTCTTTTCAAAACTTACCTTGTGAGTCTGCACAGATTCTCTCAGCTCCTGGATCTTTGCTTGCCTCTCTTGAATTCTCTTCTGTAATATTATTATTGTTTCTCCAACCCGTTTCTGAGAGGATGAACAAATAAATTTAAACATTAGAAGCCTTCAGTTTTCTCTCAATAGATTTGACATACTACATCTAGATATTTTTTATACTGGAATTTATCTATTACATTAAATATTTTCATGAAACAATTACTTTTGTTCACCTTTCCATTGCTCTGACAAAGAACTCACAATAAGAAAGAAAAATAAACACATGACAAATAACCCAGAGCCAGAACTAACATGCTAATAAAATACTATACTAGGCTATTAACAGAGATGGAAACTCGAGTCTACAACTTGGACTCTAGTCTCACTTAAGTCACAAAAAATGACTTGCGACTTTCTGGCAACCTGACTTGGACTCGTGAACAACTGACTCTAGTCTTGGACTTGAAGACAGAGACTCGTGAAAAACAAACGTAATTTTGGTATGGCTGGCTGCAATATTCCAGATTAAAGGGTTAGTTCACCCAAAAATGAAAATTCTGTCATTAATTACTCACCCTCATTTCATTCCAAACCCGTAAGACCTTTGTTCATCTTCGGAATACAAATTAAGATATTTTTGATAAAATCCGATGGCTCAATAAGGCCTGCATGGACAACAAGATAATTAACACTTTCAATGCCCAGAAAGCTACTAAAGACATATTTAAAACAATTAATGTGACTACAGTGGTTCAACCTAAATGTTATGAAGCGCCGAAAATACTTTTTGTGCGCCAAAAAAACAAAATAACAACTTTATTCAACAATATCTAGTGATGAGCGATTTCAAAACACTTGCTTCATGAAGCTTCGAAGCTTTATGAATCTTTTGTTTTGAATCAGTGGTTCGGAGTGTATCAAACTGCCTAAGTCACTGATTTCAGTAAATGAGGCATCATGTCATAAGTGTTTCGAAATTTCAATGGTTCACCACTGGGGGCGTGACATTGGCAGTTTGACACACGCTTTGAACTACTGATTCGAAAACAAAAGATTCGTAAAGTTTCAAAGCTTCATGAAGCAGTGTTTTGAAATCGCCCATAACTAGATATTGTTGAATAAAGTCGGTATTTAGTTTTTTTTGGCGCACAAAAAGTATTCTCGTCGCTTCATAACATTAAGGTTGAACCACTGTAGTCACAAGAACTGTTTTAAATATGTCTTTAGTAGCTTTCTGGGCATTGAAAGTGTAAATTGCCTCACTGAGCCATCAGATTTTATCAAAAATATCTTACGAGTGTGGAAGGACATGAGGGTGAGTAATTAATGACAGAATTTTCATTTTTGGGTGAACTAACCCTTTAAGTTCTCTCGTCTTGACAACATAACTATTCATTCATTCCCTAGCCTATATGCGCTGCAGCAACAAAACTCTCAACAATTTATCTCTAAGCATACCAATGTTAATCACCCATTGGAAAAATGCTGTTATGAACAACAACAATAACAATATAGCCAAGTCTTAACTTGTGATCACATTCATGTCATTTAATTTGAAAAGCAATCAATTAATTAAAAGCATTTTCATTTCATACCTGTTTCTCTGTCCTCCCTGCTTCAGAAGAAACAGTATCATGATTTTTGTGTTCATCCATCGTACACATCAAACAAATACATCGCTGGTCAGTGCGACAAAAAACCTCGAGCAGTCTGTTGTGTTGAGGGCAGATCATCTCCTGCAGTCGTCCAGTGGCATCAGTCACTTTGTGTCGTTTCTTTAAAGGAGATTCTTCATGACACTTGAAGTGATTTTGACAGTAAGAGTTCAGACACACCAGACAGGACTTCACAGCTTTGCGTTTCCTTCCAGTACAGAAGTCACACCCCACATCTCCAGGTCCAGCATAACTGAGAGCAGGACGAGCTGTTTTGACCTTTTTCTTCTTCAGATTCTCCACCATTTCAGCCAGCATCACATTCTTGTTTAAAGCAGGTCTTGGAGTGAAGGTCTGTCTACACTGAGGGCAGGTGTAAACTCTCGTCTGATCCTCTTTATTCCAGCAATCTGTAATGCAGCTCATACAGTAACTGTGTCCACAGGGGATGGTCACTGGATCCTTCAGTAGATCCAGACAGACTGAACAGCTGAACTGATCTTCGTCTGAAATACGGGATTCTGCCATTTCACAGCACGAGCACACAGATACAGCTAGACAACCGCTGAACAACACTTAAGTTTCGATTTCTCTCAACTGAGAAATGCTTCCTGTCTCGAGACGTGTGCAAAACAGGTGTTTGTAAGGTGTGACTCGCCTTTTGATCATAAAGAATACATGGGAGTCTGACTGCTTCTCTGAGATCATTCACTAGCGTTGCACATAGCATAGTAGCCTATATAATAGGCTATGTAGCAAGCAACCCACTGAATACACGAGATTCAGCAGATCCACAAACAGCTGGGTCCTGACTGAGAACCTTAAATTTTCACTTCCAATTTTCCACAGCATATATACAAAATTATATATAGCCCACACTAAGACCTTAAGTTTCTATCTATGTGATACTGAAGCGTTCCCTGGTTCTGCGTTTGAGAAATTGAAAGTAGGTCACCAGTGAAGTTTGTGAAAACACACAGCTAAAATGGAACAGACAGTAGCCTAGCCTAGGGGGCGCTCAAACGCAGTTTTTCAATGCCTGCCCTAGTACTAGTTGGGCCAGTGTTACATATAGGTAAGAAATGTCATTATTTTAGTAATAGAATATAAAATCATAAATTGAAACAGCAAAATTAATTAATTGTGATCCATTTAACTACTGTATGGTAAAATAAGTAAGACAAAACATTATTTGTGCTCTTTTTCTATCTGTTTATTTTCAAGAACCATACAAATATGTGGCTAACCTCATGTTATCTTAAAAAACAATACAATGGCGTCATCAAATGTGTTGATATTTTTATTAAATAGGCCTAAGTTAACTGTTTATTCTCATTTTTGTTATTAGTTGTGTACATCAGGCTTATTACATTTGAGCTTTATTGCGTCATTATAAAACATTTTTTTGCTAGTATCTGATTGGCCAAATACAGCAACCCAGTCGATGACATTTATAAAATAACTTTATAATGAAAAACAATTAACAATGTCCTTAGTATCAAAGTAATTTTTTTTTTATTTTATTTAACAAATTCATAAGACATCTGAGTTAATTTCAGATATTTAAAAATTAAGAGTTCAGTGATTTGAAGTACATAGTTGTGAATACTAGCAGCAAAGCAGTCCATTCATAATTCATCAATAATAGCTCATAGTTACAGTGTCCACAGGAGATGTTCACTGGATCCTTCAATAGATCCATATAGCTTATAGAGCAGTTTTGATTGATTGATTGATTGATTGATTGGCATCAGCCACAGATTTACTGCACAGTTTGTGGTAAATCAGTGTCCAGATTCAAATGTATGTGGGATAGTTACCTGGAATGATGGGAGAGAGGACACTGCTAACAACATATACCCATGCCTTTTATCATGATGCTTAAACCTGTAATATGACATAGAATCTTTTAAGACGACAGTTTCAGTGTTGATCCTAAATTGATTCCAAACCCTGGATAGAGCGGCTGAGTGAATGTGGTCTGGACTCTGTGGATGAGGGTCATTGTGTAATGAGAGACTCTGTAGAAGGACAGAATTCCTGCTCTGTGATCCACATACACTCCTATTCTAGAGGAGCTGGAGACCACAGGGAGATCAATTTCTTTCTTATTGTGTCTGAATGCACTCCTGGAGTCAGAGCAGGACAATCTCCAGGACTGATCATTAAATCCAAAGACACAATCATCACTATCTCCCTTCCTGCTGATGCTCTTATATGACACTGATATTCCCACACCCCCACTCCACTCAACCTCCCAGTAACAGCGTCCACACACACTCTCTCTACACAACACCTGAGAAAAATCATAAAATCTGTCCGGATGAACAGGGTACTGCTGGTCAGCCCCAATAAAAGTAGCCACTTTGTTGCCTTCAGACAGACGGATGTATTTATGTGCAGTGTTTGAATCCAGGGTGAGCTGAGGGGAATCTGAATGAGGCAAAAAAAATACACTTAAAGTTAAGTTTATACTTCTTGAGGATTCATAAATGTCTGACAGTTTGTGTTTGCTTTTTCTTAGTAACACTTACATTGCAAGAACTCATCTCTGGACTTGGGTTCAGTTGTGGTAATGATCCCGATGTATGTCACTAATGAAAAAACGACATATATGGTGTAATTCACATGTAAAGACAATATTAAATCAACTCCATTAAAGGGTTAGTTCACTCAAAAATGAAAATTATGTCATTAATGACTCACCCTCATGTCGTTCCAAACCTGTTAGACCTCTGTTCATCTTCGGAACACAGTTTAAGATATTTTAGATTTAGTCCGAGAGCTTTCTGTCCCTCCATTGAAAATGTATGTACGGTATACTGTCCATGTCCAGAAAGGTAATAAAAACATCATCAAAGTAGTCCATGTGACATCAGTGGGTTAGTTAGAATTTGTTGAAGCATCGAAAATACATTTTGGTCCGAAAATAACAAAAACTACTACTTTATTCAGCATTGTCTTCGCTTCCGGGTCTGTTGTTAATCCGCGTTCACGACTCCGCAGTGACGCTGCTGACGTGTTATCTGGTGCGCCCAAGCTTCGTTTACAGTCTGAGGGAGACGCACGCTGTAAACAACCTTCGCAAACATGTGTAAGGATTTCGACACAGAGGAAGACTTGCATTTTTTTGCTCAACCATATTTATTTGAACCCGAATACACGGACAAAGAACTAAGAGCGATGGAAGAAGCTCCTACACAGCAGCAACCGCTGACACAAGCAGCGTCACTGCGGAGTCGTGATCGCGGATTGACAACAGACCCGGAAGAGAAGACAATGCTGAATAAAGTCGTAGTTTTTGTTATTTTTAGACCAAAATGTATTTTCGATGCTTCAACAAATTCTAACTAACCCACTGATGTCACATGGACTACTTTGATGATGTTTTTATTACCTTTCTGGACATGGACAGTATACCGTACATACATTTTCAATGGAGGGACAGAAAGCTCTCGGACTAAATCTAAAATATCTTAAACTGTGTTCCGAAGATGAATGGAGGTCTTACGGGTTTGGAACGACATGAGGGTGAGTCATTAATGACATAATTTTCATTTTTGGGTGAACTAACCCTTTAATAATATTGTCTTAGCTTGTTTTTGAGGTTTTTATATGATACATCAGTACTTTACCTTTACCAGATATCATTTTTATCTCCTCATTGCAGAGGTCCTCAAGTTTTCCTCTTAGCAGAGTCACAGATTTTCCTATATCATCATAAGAGACAAGAGAACTGACATTGATGCTGTCTGTGGATGCTGGAGGAACAGAGAGAGACTGGAAACTCTAAAAAAAAAAAAAAACAGAATTGAATAAGTAAATCTTTCCAGTGATCACATTTAGAACTTTTTAAAAATTGTTTAGATGACAGGTTGATAGCTTCTCTGTTCAAAGAGATCATTACATATTGATCATGACACAAAACTTACCTTATCAACACCATCCCTGTCAGAAAACAACTGCTAATTATTTTTCAGTTTAGGCAATTAAAGGTTATGTTTTAGTTGGTTTAACCCTAATGACCTCCCTGTAATAATATCATCCTAAAGTTCACGTTTACCATATCTCACTTACCTGTAGGAAATGGATGTGATTGTCTGTGTGTGAAAGCTGCTTCAGCTCAGCATCTCTCCTCCTCAGATCATCAATCTCCTGCTCCAGTCGCTTCAAGAGTCCTTCAGCTCGACTCACTGTGGCCTTTTCTCAATCTCTGATCAACTGTTTCACCTCAGAGCGGCTTCTCTCAATGGAGTGGATCAGTTCAGTAAAGATCCTCTCACTGTTCTCCACTGCTGCCTGTGCAGAGCGCTGTTAGGACACAGACGATCAGACAACACAAATCAGGGTCTCAACACTGGGCTTCTCAGTGGCTGAAGTCCTGACAGAACTGGAAACATTACTTGATAAAGCCTTAAAACTCACCTTGTGTGTCTTCACAGCCTCTTTCAGCTCCTGAAGCTCCTTCTCTCTTTTCTGGATTCTCTTCTGGAACTTTTTTTTAATGTCACCCAAAAGTTTCTGTAACAGATAACAGTAAACATTAGCAACCCTCTTTAAAGTGTTAGTTCACACAAAATGAAAATTCTGTCATCATTTAGTCGCCCTCATGTTGTTTGAAACCCGTATGACTTTATTTCATTTATAAAAAATATATATATACACTGTTTTCTATAATAAAAGTGAAAGGGATTAAATCCATGCTGAGTTTCCTGTACAAAATGACAAAAAGTCTTTATGTCATACAATAGATTAAGTCATTATTCACTGATAATCTTTCTCTTTTCCAACATTCAGTCTTGAGATTAACTAAATTTTTACAGGCTATAAAAACACTGTTTTGACAGCATTTGAGGGCAAACAGCATTGGCACTTGCAATTTCCATACATTTCAGATTGTTGGAGAAAAGGAATTATCAGTGAAAAACAACTTTCATTTTGGTCTTTTCTACACATAAGATATCATGGAAGACTTGTAATATAGCACATACATTGTATTGACCAGCATTATGATACTTTTATAGTACTTTGAAGCTTGAAAGCTTCTGTCCTCATTCATTGATTGCACTATAGAAAGAATCCACGAAAGAAAAATAGATTTGGTACAACATGCGAGTGAAAAAAAAAACTAATCCTGTGTAAACTAATCCTTTTACAGTTAGAACAACATTAATCTGCATGTTGAAGTTTGTGCTGCTATTTCTGCAAAATTGTCTGGTTCCTCTTCATATGACGTGTATTTTTCAGTATTAGATTTTATTGTATCCACAAGTTTCCTACGCCCCATGAGGCCTTGCGTCAAACGTGGGAGTGTCTTCCGGTTCTAAGTAAACAAGCTAGACGTGACACTCATTCATTCAACAGTTGACAGTAATTCAAGATTTAACGATCCAAACTTGCGAACGTTTGTTTTTTACTTAAAGATTTAAGATTCCGGCATCAATATTTGAACAATGTTTTACAATAAAAAATGTTACAGTAATAGTAATTTATTAATTTATGTCAGGAGTGCACATCAATCATGCTGAATCTAACTGATATTTATATTGACATAAAAAGAAAACACAGACCTATTCAGTTGCGCCTGCTTCCTTTTATTTGCGATCACAAGAATGCAAAAAACAACTCCACTAAGGCTTTTAAATCCAAAGGCTTACACATTTAGAAATATATTGATAACATACCCTATGTTTACGTCACTTTTTTGAGCATTTCTATGTATTTTCCTCTAAATTATGCGATGATTGCAATCCGAGGACGTTTGCGCGATCTCTCCCGTCTTATCCATCCTGATCCTTTCAGCCAGAGCAACAGAGGGAGCTCATGAGAAGACAACAGGAGTTATGAGTTATACGAGTTAACCGTAGTGTGTGAATCTGTGAAAGATATAGTCTGGGTAAACCCAGCCTGATCTGCCGGCGATTTGATTTCGCTCGGCAACTCAGTCTGGAAACCCGTGCATTCACTTCTGCTGCGCTGTTACACTTTTGCGGGAACCAATCACAGACTGGCTTTTCCACCTTGCTCGCTATTGGCGGGTATAACACGATGACGACAGAGAAGCGACGGCAAGCAGCTTTCAAACTCTATCTGATCTACCCGTCTCTCCAAAATAACAATGCACAATCACAGTGACGCCGATTGTGTTAAGCATTTACCTTATCTGAGAGAAATGTAGCAGAGCGTTGACTCCAACAGTCACTTCATAGGAAGATTACAAACGGCGATTGATGACACACGACGATTCTCTGCTGTTATTTTGGTGGTTTGCTTCACGATGTGAGTACAGGACTCTTTTACTTCAATGCCCCTTGATGGTAGACAATATTTTTATTATTTGCTCTATGTTTCGTCTCCCTGCTTCTTGAATCTCGCGGCGCCTGAGCTGACTGGAAATCTTTTTGGTTGTCATGACAATGAGGTAGTTTAGGGCGGCTATATTCCGCGTTCATTTACACTGAACCAGAACAGTATCAGAGTCGCCTTTCAACCTCTCGACGATGCTGAATGACTTCTTTAGTTAGCAAACAAATTGCTCGAGTGGGTGTAAATACCGATCACTTTCATGTTTTTTTGCACAACCTGCAAAAATCGCTCGATGCTGATTGAGACACGGTAAACCTGTCTGGAGTTTTCGCATCGCTCTACAAAGTACGTCACCCGGATCGTTGATCTGATTGGTTGAAGGACTATCCAATTGCGTGACTAATGCTCGTTGATCACGCCTCTTGTGCAGTAGGAAATACATAGCAAACTCCCCAGACCAATGTTCAATTTTAAATTGAGCTTGGTCTGGTGATAGCCAGACTATGAAAGATATGCATTTGTCAGGAATCAACAGGCACAGGGAAGAGACAGATAAAACATTAAACCAATTAAATACACGATTATAATCACATAAGAATTGTCTTCGTTCCTCAAGCAGTCTCTGATATTTTCCATAAACGTGTGTATTATCGCAATGGTTAACATAAGTAGCCTTTAGCATCGCACATATGACAGTGGAAACGCGACTGGCTCTGGCACGCACGACACGTTAGGAGCGGGTGTGTCTCATACGTTCTGAAAAGTGAAGCCACGGGCTCTTTGATCGCCCCCTGGAGGCTGGATGCAGTACAGGTCATAAACCCCGCCCTCTCAATGCAGTCGAATGAGACTTCAGTGAAAACTTAAAAATAAATTCTGCTTCAAATAAAACTTTCTGAAAGATGGTTTTGGTCATTTAAGGTAGTTATCACACTTATATATATTCAATTGTTCGTTTTTGTGATGATTTAGATTTTAGCTAGCAATTTGATGCTATAAAAACGGGGCGTGTCGTCATGATTCGAAGTTGATTGACAGCTTGTCTGAGGACTGTCGGAGCTTCGAGGGGAGACTGAAGATGTATTAACTGTTAATTTTCGATTTCTTTGTTATTTAACACCAACAAAATGAGTTGTTCAGCAGTAAACTGTCCTAACCGACCTACAGGATCTGACGGATCACTGAACTTTTTTTCTGTAACATCAAATGTGGGCGTTATAAGCTAATTAATAAATGTTATTAGTTAAGATAACGCACCTAATGTTAATCATGTCGGGAAAAAGCAGGTGATCATTATCTGGCAGTTACTTATTATTTTTATGGGTATAAAATAATAATTAGCAGGACAAAACTAATGATAGCTTACTCTAATTACAGCAATCGATCTCCTGTAACGTTAGTTGAACTTGATTTAAAATGGCAGGACCGTTTCTGACGATTTAGAGTTGTTTCTAGTGGCATATTATATTGATTTTATTTACTGAATTTGCTGTTTCAAAAATATTATTGCTCTAGAAACAGAATAGCCTATTATTTTATAGGTAGACTTTTAAATTGTGTATAATTTTTATAGTCTATTTAAAATACATGAATGATGACGCAGTCGTCTGGGCGGAAGTTTGATATCGCGACTCCGCCTCCGGCTCCACTGACGATTCCTTCTGCGCATGCCCAGGCTCCAAACTTTTTTTTTTTTTTGACGTATTGCGTAACGTGTCAGCGCCCATTCATCAGCCCATTTTGGCTTCAGTTCAATACAATGGAAGGAAGCGGCGTCGCGTCGTCCATCTTTTTTTACAGTCTATGGTTAGGAGTCAATAATATCACATCATAAGGCTTTGGTGCTAGCATCAGTGACAGGTGAAGTACTACAGACAGGGGGTTGTTCATGTATTGCAGGGTCAGGATGCTCTTCTAGTCATGCAGCAGCACTTTTGTGGAAGGTCAGTAAAGTAAAGAGCAATTAAGGGCACGTTTATTGTATTGTGATATTATTAACTAATAATGTAGTAAACTGAGATGTTGTCCCTGAGCACCGTAAGGACATCTCTCATAAAGATTTGCAACTTTACAAAGTAAACAATGATCCAAAAAACACTTAGCCTCTTCGCTAATTAGCACACAAAATACCATTGGTAGGCTGCTTCCGCCGCCTCACCGGAAGTTGTACCCACGTTCTCTTTTACAGTAGCGCCCCGCGGAAACAGGTGGATAGAGATTGCTAAGACATGTGACCAACTGGTCGGCAACGTCATCAGAACACAAAGAATTATGGGTATGTTTGGCCAGTTTATATGGGCTGGCATAGCAGGCTAGTGTTCTGGCATGAAAATAATTAAAAATTAGCGTGAAAAACAGAATAAAATCCTACAAAATGCAGCGGGCTAAAGAAAACATTGTCGGACCATACTGCCTTAAACGAAATCCTAATGCAAAGACGAGATATGACGAGAAAATAAAGGGAATCAAAGGACTGGATCCTTAAGAGCAGAGCGACGTCAAACTGTTGCCCAACTTCCAGCACCCATATATATATATATATATAAAGTTTATTACACACACACACACACACACACACAACTACATGATATTAAGTGTTAGTGCATACACACACGAAGTTGCAGCAGGCCCAGGTCTTTTTTACAGATGGATGGGTCCAGGACCTGGAGATTGTAAAAGTGGGGCAGAAAACCGTCGTCCGTTCAAAGGTATGCTAATGTTTTAAGCACCACACTCCTCGCTCTCTCTCATCTATCTGCGTGCAGTCAGAATTCATCAAACCAGCGTGTATGTGTGAGGGGCGCGGGCGCGATTGAACAGTGGAAACATAAAAACATACTCCCGTCATTTTGTTCATACAGGACATGTTTCAAACTGCAAAGTGTTTACTTATTTGTGTACACTCACAATGAAACACAACATACACAACTGTTGCCAGTTTTCTGCCCCACTTTTACAATCTCCAGGTCCTGGACCCATCCATCTGTAAAAAAGACCTGGGCCTGCTGCAGCGACTTGAAGTTACTGTATAACACAGCAGGTAGACGGCATCTTGAACACTGCGTTCTTCCCTCCATGCAAAGAAGTCTGGCGCCTTATGTATGTTTGATTCCCAAAATGCTTTGCGTTCACCACTGGGAATACGTCATGATGACGACACATTAGCATTTATACAGTGATATGTGCTTTTCCTACCTGTTTCTCTGTCCTCTCTGCTTTAGTTGAAACAGTATGATGATTTGCGTGTTGTTCATCCATCGTACAGAGAAAACAAACACATCGCTGGTCAGTGCGACAGTAAACCTCCATCAGTCTATCATGTTGAGGACAGATCATCTCCTTCAGTTGTCCAGTGGCATTAATCAAATGATGTGTCTTATTTTTAAAGAAACTGTCATGTTGTTCCAGGTGACTTTGACAGTAAGAGTTCAGACACATCAGACAGGACTTGACAGCTTTGAGTTTTTTTCCAGAGCAGACATCACACTCCACATCTCCAGGTTCAGCAGGAGGAGCAGTTTGGACTTTGGTCTTCTTCAGTTTTTCCACCATCTCAGCAAACATCACATTCTTGTTTAAAGCAGGTCTTGGGGTGAAAGTCTGTCTGCACTGAGGGCAGCTGTAAACTCCTTGCTGATCATCTTTATTCCAGCAGTCTGTAATGCAGCCCATACAGTAACTGTGTCCACAGGGGATGGTCACCGGATCCTTCAGTAGATCCAGACAGATTGAACAGCTGAACTGATCCTCAGCTACTAAAATACTGGCTTCTGCCATTTTACTCAACATACACACAGATACATAAAACGACTGGATAACACTAAGTTTCAGCTTCTCAAAACAGGTTTGTCACGGTGACTCACCTTTTGATGAGAACCCAAAACTTATCTGTGTTGCTATCAGCATAACAACTATTAAGTAGCCTATTAAATAGAGTATGATCCGCAAAGGCAGTTGTACCGGCTCTGAGCCACCTAAAATACTCACTTCATTTCCACTCAATCTATGTAAGCAAATGACACGTCACTGGTACGTCCGTAAGTTTCCTTGTTCTGCGCTGAGAAACTGAAAGTAATTTAACCTGTTGCCAGTTTGTTATATGTACTATATCCAAAAATCTGCCAGTAGATGGAGCTCACACACTGTTTTCCAATGCATTACACGTCAGTATTTTATAAAAAAAAAAAAAAAAAAAAAAAATTGCTATCGATACGACAAAAAACCCTGTTTTGTGGTAAAACTCATTTTTCTTATCATAATAAAAATACAATGGTGTTCCTTAAAGACAAATGTGGTGATATTTCTTTAAATAACTGTTTATTCTTATTTTGGTTATGTATATCAGGCCTTTATTAATACTATACAAACATTTCCATGCTGGTTAGTGATTGGTCAATGCAACAACCTAGTCGATGGCATTTTAAGATAACATTTTAAAGAAAAAATAATGCCATTGATATCAAAGTAATTTAGCAAAAGTCTATTTTATCTAATTAAATTCATTTGTTTGCACAAAAAAAAAAAAAAAAAAAGTAGGCGTGATAGGCGTGCAATCAGCAGTAGTTTATAGTTACACATGGTTCTTTCAATTTTTATTTAGAACAAATTCACAAGACATCAGAGTTACATGCAAAGTCTTAAAAATGATGCTTAAACCTGTAATATTGACACTGTTATTTAAGCAATTTCTGCAGATGAGAGATTCAGTGTTGATCCTAAATTGATCCCAAAACCCCTCTGGACTCTGTGGATGAGGGTCATTGTGTCAGAGATGCTAAGAACAGAATTCCTGCACTGTGATCCACATACACTCCTATTATAAATGAGCTGGGGAATACAGGGAGTTTAACTGCTTTGTGGTTGTGTCTTGAATCCATTCCTGGAGTGAGAGCAGGACAATCTCCAGGACTGATCATTAAATCAAAGTATGCACTAAAAACCTTCTCCCTTCCTGCTGATGCTCTTATATGACACTGATATTCCCATCCCAGACATCGCACTCCACTCAACCTCCCAGTAACAGCGTCCACACACACTCTCTCTACACAATAAAAGTAGCCACACTGTTGCCTTCGGACAGATGCGGGTGGGGTAGGGTGGGGTAGGGTGGGGTAGGGTGGGGTGGGGTGGGGTGGGGTGTGTGTGTAGTCGTTAATAAAAATTAGTTTTGGTAAATGGAAATAGGAGAAACGGTATAAAAAGTCCACACACTGCATTTAAATGAACACGCATTTCAACCTATAGGGTCGTTTTTTTTTTTTTGGAGGACAGTCTCGGTGGGAACGATCTCTATGTATGGTATTACTAAAACCAATATACATATACAGTTTTATTCACATGAAAACAGAATTTCATCAATTTCTTATAGTGCTTATGACATGATACATTTTTCAAACAAATTCATCTCCTATACCTTACATTTACCAAATACATCCCCCATTGCTTCCTTGCAGAGGTGCTCAAGTTTCTCTCTTAGCATAGAGACATTTACCCACATCACCATAAGAGACAAGAAAACTGACATTGATGCTGCCACTTGATGCAGGAGGAAGAGAGAGAGACTGGAAACAGAACAGATTTGATTTAGTGTTCCATTTAAAACTTTTAAAAAACTGTTTAGACATACAGAAGAGAGTCTGATGGGTTTTATTATTATGTAATGTTTACCTGACTAATAATAAATTGTAACCTTTGATTTCCTTCTGACCTACTCTGAAATTACTGACTCTAGTAGATTATGTTTTTAAGTCTATGTTACCACAAATCTGCGATCAGGTTAGTAATGGACTAAAATCCATCTTGGGTAGAGCATGGGGGCACACCATATTAGATTTTAGAACTCCGCCTAACAACCTAGGGTTAATTAAGTGTACTGTAGAGGCTATGAGAATTTTCATTTACACTCTAAAAAATGCTGGGTTAAAAATGTATCAAGGGTTGGGTTTGTCCATATTTGACCCAAATTTTGGTTGAAACAACCCAGCATTTTTGTAAAACAACAAAGTGTTCAAAGTCCAGTCTAAATAGGGTGAGCCTTAACCTCTGGTTAAGGTAATATTATTATAGTGAACATGAAAAACCATGACATGATTATACAAGCATTAGAGAAAGTAATTTTGGTCAGATTATTTCAATAGTAGTGGTCATGACCTCTGGTTAGATACTCTAATTGTGTACAGATCTAAGGGTACTACATGAATAACTTTCAGCATGGGCAGCCATCTAAACAGTATTAGTCAATTACCCCTGTCTAATGACCAAGATTGACGAGTTTGTGACTGTGAAATGCATATATACACGGCCAGCCGGAGTGACATAGGAAACCGAATAAACGAGTACAAATTAAAGTAAAGAGTTAAATTGAATAATCAAATGTCTATATAAATAATTATATAAATTACAAAAATCAATTGGTTTTCCACACTTGGCGAATAAAGCTCATTCTGATTCGGATTTGCTCATAAGCACATAGAGTTATGTTTGTCTGCTGAATGATGAACACTTACCATGGTCCATAATCCAGGCCTGGTTTCAGCATAAGACTACTACTTGGATGTTCTTTATAATCTGCATTAAAATAGGTGAGTCACACCAAAACACACCAGACCTGTTTTGCAAGTCTCTTATCCAAAACCAGTAAGCTTTATCAGCTCATTGTACAGAAACCAAAACCTATTACAAAGTTTTGATATGCTGTTGTACATGTCTCTCTATCTGTGTGTGTGTGCAGTGAAATGGCAGGAGACATTATTTTAGTGGCTCAGGATCAGTTCAACTGTCCGATCTGTCTGGATCTACTGAATCATCCAGCTGGAAAGGTGTCATTTATGTTTTAAAATGTTTTCCCAAAACTTTGAAATGGTCAGACATTTGTTGACGTACCATTGAAGTGTAACTGAAATATTAATGTTGTTCAGAACATTATTTTATGTTGACATTTTAGTTGTATTTAAAGTTTCAATAAAAGTGATTTAGAATCATCACATTAAAATTGATAAATTGATCAAACAATATTACAAATGATTTTTTTTTTTGTTAATTTCAATATTGATTCAACAGCAGTGATGTAGAATCAATCATAGTGTAACAATGATTCAATAGCATTACCATTTACTTTTTTGTTCACCGTTTCAACATTAAATGCGGGTGCAAATGTGATATTGACCCAACATCGCTTCATAATGTTGATTCAGTGATATTATCATTGATTTTTTTTTTGAAGTCTCATTACATTAACTGAGGGTGCAAAAGTGATGTCGAAAAATATCACTTTGTAACGTTAATTCAGTGCAAATTAGCATTGACGCATCAACACTGACTCAACATTGTTTTAATGATTACATGCTGTATTGTTTGAGGCAAGTAAATGGTGTTCTAATTATTTTATGTTTTTTAATGTTTATATGGCAGAATATGATAATGTAATATATAAAAGAGCTTAAACTAATAGAATGGTCTGGATTCACATGACGTGACAGAAAAGGTGTGTTCGAATTGAAGTGGCGCTGCTCAGATCGATCGGTGTATGACATCAAAGTACCGCAAAAGCAATTTGAAAGCAAACAGAGCCGTCTGCTCTCGAATCACTCTATAGCGGGACTTTGATGTCATACACCAATGAGTTTGCACAGTGCCACTTCAAGTCGAACACATCTAAATTGAAGCTTGATTTTTTTTTATTGATTGTGTTTCTCTGAAAACAAAACGCTCTTTGTAGGCTACTCCAGAGTGTTGAAGCTTCGGTGCAACATCACTACCAGTCCATTATCTAGCCCTTGTTTCATTGTGCAACTGACACGTAGTGGATGTTCTTTATCATCTGGAGTAAAATACAGGTGAGTCACACCTGACAAGTTTGAACAAGCAAAACGAAACCTTTTTCTCTGTAATATACCAGTTTCCTGGTTTCCTTTGCATAGTGTAGATAAGAGCCTGTATATTTATTTCGATGTATACAGTACATGCAGTGAAATGGCAGACGCTAAAATTTCAGTGGCTTGGGATCAGTTCAGCTGTTCAGTCTGTCTGCATCTATTAGGTTAGCCACAAAATAACATATTTTTTACCATACAATAGTTAAATGTGTCCCTGAAAGGGACTTTGGTCACACCTACAAACACCTGTTTTGCACACGTCTCAATACAGGAAACACTTCTCATTTGAAACGTAGTGTTGTTCAGCAGTTGTAGCTATATCTGTGTGCTCTTGCCTGAAATGGCAGAATCCCGTATTTCAGTAGCCGAAGATCAGTTCAGCTGTTCAATCTGTCTGGATCTACTGAAGGATCCAGTGACCATCCCCTGTGGACACAGTTACTGCATGAGCTGCATTACAGACTGCTGGAATCAAGATGATGTGGAGGAAGTTTACAGTTGCCCTCAGTGCAGACAGACCTTCACTCCAAGACCTGCTTTAGGTAAAAATACTATGCTGGTTGAAGTGGTGGAGAAACTGAAGCAGACTAAACAGTCTCGTCCTGCTCTCAGTTATGCTGGACCTGGAGATGTGGGGTGTGACTTCTGTACTGGAAGGAAACGCAAAGCTGTAAAGTCCTGTCTGGTGTGTCTGAACTCTTACTGTCAAAGTCACTTTAAGTGTCATGAAGAATCTCCTTTAAAGAAACGACACAAAGTGACTGATGCCACTGGACGACTGCAGGAGATGATCTGCCCTCAACACGACAGATTGCTGGAGGTTTTTTGTCGTACTGACCAACAATGTATTTGTTTGATGTGTACGATGGATGAACACAAAAATCATGATACTGTTTCAGCTGAAGCAGAGAGGACAGAGAAACAGGTATGAACTGAAAACACATATAAATAGTGCTGATTCTTGCAGTCATCAGAATCAGAATAACTGCACAGCAAAATCCCCAGAGTTAAATCAACTCTGCTCAGAGAACATATGGTCCCTCTCTACATAGAGTTAAAATGACACTGAAGCAGAGTTAAAGTTAATGAGATAATATGCTGTTTGTGGAGTTGTTTAATCAGATCCTGAGAGATTTAATGTCTTTTATCTTCAGTTGATTTCATCTAAGACTGTGGCTGGAAGTCATTTGTAGTGTTTCTCTTCAGTGATTCTGCTTGTTAACAGCAGGTGTTCATCACTAATGCTCAATCATAACTTAATTAATCACTTAATTATCTCACTAACTTTAACTCTGCTTCAGTGTTACTTTAACACTATATAGAGAGGGACCATATGTAATCTGAGCAGAGTTGATTTAACTCTGGGGATTTTGCTGTGTGTCATTATGTCAGTTATTATGCAGTTAATGATGACATTATCATGTTGATATTAATGTTGATATTGCAATATCCAGAAACCATTCAAACAAAAGGATTTTCCTCCTCTAGAAACAGGTTGGAAATGCACAAGGAAAAATCCAACAGAGAGCCCAAGAGAGACAGAATGAGATTCTGGAGCTCAGAGAGGCCATACAGACTCACAAGGTAAGACGTCTAGTCACTAAGAAGCACAGTGGTGCCTCACTTTCCCATCCCACTGAACAGTCTGAATGTCTTTGTGTCTTAACAGCATTCTGCAGAGGCAGCAGTGGAAGTCAGTGAGAAGATCTTTAATAAACTGATCCGCTCCATTAAGAAAAACCGCTCTGAGGTGACACGGATGATCAGAAATCAGGAAAAGGCTGCAGTGAGTCGAGCTGAAGAACGACTGGAGCAATTGGAGCAGGAGATTGATGATCTGTTTAGGAGAGACGCTGAGCTGGAGCAGCTTTCACAGACAGATGATCACATTCATTTCATAGAGGTAACAGAGATATGAATACCAATACTGTTGTCATAATCAACATCTCTTCTAATTTTACTGTGATAATACATATATCTGTTAGATCCATTTGCTTTACCAGTTCCTATGAGAAGATATGTTTTGCCTTCAATTTTTTGTATTCAAAATTAAAACCAGTTCAAAATTTGTCTGATACCATTAACATTATATCATCAGGCAATGGAGGTTTACTGCTTCACAACATCACATGCACACAGGTTGCTTTTAAAGGGTTAGTTCACCCAAAAATGAAAATTCTGTCATACTCACCCTTATGTCTTTCCACACCTGTAAGACCTTTGTTCATCTTCGGAACACAAATTAAGATATTTTTGATAAAATCCGATGGCTCAGTGAGGCCTGCATTGCCAGCAAGTTAATTAACACTTTTAATGCCCAGAAAGCTACTAAAGACATATTTAAAGGTGCCCTAGAATTGAAAATTGAATTTACCTCAGCATAGTTAAATAATTAGAGTTCTGTACATGGAAATGACATACAGTGAGTCTCAAACTCCATTGTTTCCTCCTTATGTAAATTTGATTTGTGCAAAAGACTTACCTTTATGCAGGTAAGCAAGCAAGGACAATAGCGAAAAATAGCAGATGGAGCAATAATAACTGACATGATGCATGATATCATGATATTTTTAGTGATATTTGTAAATTGTCTTTCTAAATGTTTCATTAGCATGTTGCTAATGTACTGTTAAATGTGGTTAAAGTTACCATCGTTGCTTACTGTATTCACGGAGACCAGGGCCATGTCGTTATTTTCATTATTAAACACTTGCAGTCTGTATAATTCATAAACATAATTTCATTCTTTATAAATCTCTCCAACAGTGTGTAATGTTAGCTTAGCTTAGCCATGGAGCACTATCAAACTCATTCAGAATCAAATGTAAACATCCAAATAAATACTATAAATACCATCCATTTTGAGGGTTCTATTAGCTGTGTGAACTTTGTTTATGCAATGTATTATAGAGTTGCGAGCTTGGGGGCGGGGAGCGTGAGCATTTAAAGGGGATACGCACAGAATCGGCGCATTTTTAATTATGCCGCAAAATAGGAAGTTAAAAAATTGAATAATAAAAAAATCTATAGGGTATTTTGAGCTGAAACTTCACAGACACATTCAGGGGACACCTTAGACTTATATTACATCTTGTGAAAAAGGGTTCTAGGGCACCTTTAAAACAGTTCATGTGACTACAGTGGTTCAACCTTAATGTTATGAAGAGACGAGAATACTTTTTGTGCACCCAAAAAGCTAAATAATTACGTTATTCGACAATATCTAGTGGTTTGCGATTTCAAAACACTGCTTCATGAAGCTTTGAAGCTTTACGAATTTTTTGTTTCGAATTAGTTGTTCAGAGCGTGTATCAAACTGCCAAAGTTACGTGAACTATTGAAGTTTCAAAACACTTAAAGGTGCCCTAGAACTTCTTTTTAAAAGATGTAATATAAGTCTAAGGCAGGGGTCATCAACTATATTTGTCCAAGGGCCAGAATTTTTCACTGCAGACACTGTAAGGGCCAGATACTCGTAATATAAAATAAAATTCGAATTGTATCCTAATACTGTATGTTATTATTTGATATACTAATTCTAATTCCAAATTTATGTTATTTTTTACATATTACCTGTACTGCAGCAAGCCACCAGGGGGCGATAGCGATATTTTAGGCTTCATATTTGTGAGGCTTTCAAGCTGTCCATCACTGTCACGCAATTGTGCGCAAATCCCGGGCAAGGACAATTTTGACATTTGTGAAAAAATGAGCACGTGAAACAATAAAAGATGTTCAATGAGAGAACGCGTTTATCGTCATTCTTGACTGAAGGCAGGCTATGGCACAAGCTACTTTTCAGAAGGCTTTTTGTTTCGTTAGATTAAAAATAAAAAACGGTTCTCATTCCCCCTTGAATAAGGCCGGCGACACACTGGCTGCGTGAGCGACTCAGCTGCGTGGCGTGTCCGTTTTTATTTCGGCTCCCATATTTAACAGGTTGGAGTTTGCACACTGAGACACGCGTCTCAGGCGCGCTCGAGCCACGCAGAAAACGCGTGCATGCTAGAAATAGAACCGACGCGTGTTCCAGCAACGGGAGTGTTCTCTGGCTAGAGCGCAGAACAGCGGAGTTTGTGCATGTCTGAGCTTGTGTTTTGTTGCTTTGACATTGTGGAAAATAGAATAATAGACAAAATGTATTAGCATTTTTACCCGTTATTATCAATCTAAATTAATCTCGTTTTTAATTTAACTTAATTTCGTTTTTCTTTGTTTAAATTTCTGTGTCAATTTGTTAGTCAGAAAATTATTGGACTACCTTAAAAGTATTGCTTAATTTAACAGACCTGTGTGTGTGCGTTTTATATCACTAGTGCAGTGTCCGTTCTCGGAGCATAAGCCCTGCCCGCGTGAGGTGCGCCGCTTCCCGCTCGCGCTGCTCTAACTGTAGTTTACTAAAAGTTTATTAATTCTGAATGTGTCGCGTCTCGCGTGTCCATCTATATTGCACCAAATGCGACACTGCACTCTCCTGTGAAGTCGATTGGATGAACGGTTCTCGAAATAATAAAAATGCAAACGGATATACAGACACAGATTCCTGCCTTTATTAGAGAGAAAAATATGTTCAGCCCCTCTCGAATAGAGCTTCGAATAGTCGATGTTCATCAAAAAATGGTATTCGGACCAGCCCTAAACTTTTTCCTCTTACAAGGCTATTCCTGAATTCAGTATTATTCTGGGGGCCGGATGGAAATCTCTGGCGGGCCGGATTTGGCCCGCGGGCCGCCAGTTGACGTTGCATGGTCTAAGGCGTCCCCTGAATGTGTCTGTGAAGTTTCAGCTCAAAATACCCCATAGATTTTTTTTAATTCATTTTTTTTAACTGCCTATTTTGGGGCATCATTAACTAATAGGTTGCGGCCCCTTTAATTCTCGTGCTCCCCCTCCCCCAGAGCTCGCGCTTGCCTTGAACAGCATGGCATAAACACAGTTTACACAGCTAATATAACCCTCAAAATGGATCTTTACAAGATGTTCGTCATGCATGCTGCTTGCATACATCGGATCATGTAAGTATAGTATTTATTTGGATGTATTACATTTGATTCTGAATGAGTTTGAGGCTATGCTGCATGGCTAAAGCTAACATTACATACTGTTGGAGAGATTTATAAAGAATGAAGTTGTGTTTATGCATTATAGAGACTGCAAGTGTTTAAAAATTAAAATAGCGACGGCTCTCTTGTCTCCGTGAATACAGTAATAAACGATGGTAACTTTAACCACATTTAACAGTACATTAGCAACATGCTAACGAAACATTTAGAAAGACAATTTACAAATATCACTAAAAATATCATGTTATCATGGATCTTGTCAGTTATTATTGCTCCATCTGCCATTTTTCGCTATTGTTCTTGTTTGCTTACCTAGTCTGATGATTCAGCTGTGCACATCCAGACGTTTTGCCCTTGTCTAATGGCTTGATCACGGGCTGGCATATGCAAATATTGGGGGCGTACACCCCGACTGTTACGTAATAGTCGGTGTTATGTTGAGATTCACCTGTTCTTCTGAGGTCTTTTAAACAAATGAGATTTATATAAGAAGGAGGAAACAATGGAGTTTGAAACTCAGTGTATGTCTTTTCCATGTACTGAACTCTTGTTATTCAACTATGCCAATATACATTCAATATTTAATTCTAGGGCACCTTTAAGACGTAACAAAGCCTTGTTTACTGAAATCATGAGATTTTAGCGCTCTGAACCACGGATAATCAATAATAATCTTAATTTGTGTTCCGAAGATGAACGAAGGTCTTACGGGTATCGAACAACATGAGGGTGAGTAATTAATGACATACATTTCATTTTTGGGTGAATAAACCCTTTACTCAAGCACAGGGCTAATCCCCCGCAAATCCCCACCCTGATCAAACAACAAAAAATATTAAGAAAAACCACTCACTGAATGCGGTCCGAATGAAATGAAAACATGTTTTTTTATCAGTCAATGTGTTTGCATAGCACTGCGCAGCCTGTTCATGCAAACATCATACATCATCAGTGCTTTTATTAAGAAGAACATTAACATTACTACATTATCTATAATGTTTAACAGAAGATGTTTAACACAAAAGAAATTAGTTAGTTTATTAGTTAAAAAAAAAATCTATAATAGGGACCCCAAGGGTTCATAGACCCCTGGTTGACAACCCATGCTATGTGTTACAAAATCAATGCAGGTTAATTTGGAAAAAGTAAGTGCAATAAATATCTAGGGGAGGACGCTGCTAATGAAGTTTTTGTGTCTTTGTATCTTTAATATTTCTGTTTATTTATTCTCTCTAGAGCTTCCAGTCTCTTTCTGAACCTCTGGAATCCACAGATGTATCCAGCTTTACTGTTAGTTCTGTCCTCTCTTATGAAAATGTGAAAAAACCTGTCTCTCAATTGAAAGAAAAACTGGAGAAGTGCTGTAAAGAAGAGATGAAAAAAATATCTGGTCAAGGTAAATTGACAGTAACAGTTACTTCAGAAATGAGTTATGTAACAAGGAGCAGGATGCTTGAGCATGTTAAAAATAAATATGAAAGTGATATATACTTTTTTTGAATAAATATTACAATTAAAAATTAGAACTGTAAGTGGTGTGACAAGCCCCAGTTAGTCTAGCACAGTACAGTAGTTTTTTTTTTTTTAAATAAATAAATAAATAGAAAAAAATAGATAGAAATAGAATTGAGTTTTTAGAGGTTTTTTTTTTTTTTTTTTTGAGAAAGAGAAATGAGTTTTTGGATGTTTCTTGAAAATAGCTAAAGACTCGGCAGCTTGGGTTGAGATCATTCCACAAAGGTGATTTTGTGCCTCTTTAGGATGGCACCACAAGGCGCCGTTCACTTGCAGAATGCAGGCTTCTGGGGGGCACATGAGTTTTATAACTATTCTAATTATGTATATGTGTTCATTTTCTTAGTAACAAACATCAACATCATTTCCAGTAATAAACCCAAGACTATGGAGGCGTTACAACAGTGTAAGAAACCATGAAAACACACACACACACAATTGTATATGTGGTTTACGTGAACTCTCAATAGGCGTAATGGTTTTTATACTGTACAAACTGTATATTCTATCCCCCTACACTAACCCTACCTCTAAACCTACCCATCAAAGGAAACTGTCTGCATTTTTTGAAAATGTAAAAAAAGTTAGTATGTTTTTAAGCTATTTGGTTTACAAGGACACAGAAAGTGTCCTCATAAACCAGGTTTACGTTGTAATACCCATGTCATTATACACATTTGTGTCCTCATAAACCATGTATACAAGAACACACACACACACACACACACTTGTATATGTTTCACTGGACTCTCATAAAAACATAATTGTGCTGACCCTAACCAAATGCCTAAACATAACAATCAATGAATAGTGAAAAATGGATCAGAAAAAAAATACTGATTATGAGACACTGAGCATGTTTACATGCACACCAGTAAGCTGATAACTAACAAATATCAGCTTATTGAAATAACCAGTTTTCCCCGTTTACATGCAAACCAGTAAACTGACAAAGCAAGTAAACCTTGTTCCCTTTCAAAGGGACTTGCACTGCGTCCAAAGCGCTGTGGGAACGCTTCTGCGTGATTGTGTCATGAAACACATGTGAAATCAGTCCAATGGTAGGATGGAACGTCATAGGCGGATGACATTTTGACCAGAAAACTATAAAGCACACCTGAACCAAACAGGGTTAGCTTCTGTATCTATAGCAAGCACTCTCTGTGAAATTGTGTGTCATATTTAGTGTTGTCTGTCTGTTACACACTTCCCTTGTTTCATTACGAGTGGGTATACACACAAGCTTTGCGTTGTTTGTTTGGGAGTGGAGCATGCTCAGGCAGCCCTTGAGGGGGCTGGTTGTGAGCAGTACGAACAGTTGTCTCTTAAGACGCTCCACTCCCGCCAGGCACTTTTCGAGGAAGGCGACTTGGCTCGCATTCCCCGTTGCTTGGGTCCCGCTGCTGCTGAGGCACAGTGAAGGCTCTTGTCGTGGGGTTTGCAAATTGATCTTGCAGAGGGGTCACAACCTCCTTGTCGGGGCTTGGCATTTTTTCCAGACCTTCACACTGACACCGTGTCTACACCAGACGCAACTTTTATTGCTAAAAAAGTTAAAGCTGTCTGCACTGAACGTAACAAGACAACCATTGGAAAGCACTTGACTACATCAGAAATAGAACGGGGAATCCGTTTAGACACGGTGTGAGATGTCAAGGTCATAGAATAAACCCACTTCCTATTGGGTTTTCAGTCCACAAACTTCTAACTATTCTAATATAGTGGGACTGAAAAGGCATGGTTATGGAGAGATGCCTTGGGTGGAAGAGACGCTTGTGAGCTATCTCTCCCCTGAGTCTGCAACTGATCTATCTCTCCGGGCTGCCAAGGAGAGCGCCAAGTCAATTGGGCGGTCTATGGCAGCCCTGGTAGCCACAGAGAGAAATCTCTGGCTCAATCTATTGGACATGAAAGACAGCGATAGATCTTTTCTTTTGGATGCCCTGCATTCTTCGGTGATTCAGTTAATACGGTTTTCAAGAGGTTTCAGGAAGCAAAGAAACAGGCGGCATTCTATAAGTTTCTTCCCCACTACTCTTAGGTCCCAGGGGCTGCTAGGCAGGTGCAGCCCCAGCCGAGTGCGAGCTCCTCACATAGGGCGCAGCAGAAAGTGAGCTTTGCAAGCTCCCCCACAGAGAGACTGGTGTTCAGGATAGTGCTCACAACCGAAGCCTTCCAAGGGTAAGATGGATGTGAGGACTGTCATCATCATGAGGAAGGCACATGTCTCAGTGTCCGCCTGAAAATGTAGCAGCGCTGGCACGTTCGCTGCCTCTGGGGAGGGTTTTAAAAAGGCCAGTTTGGTTGTTCCCTGCTGGTGAGCCCCGAACAGGCTCTGGTTATGGAACAGGAAGTATAGACTCTTTTGCGAAAATAAGCTATAGAACGGGATCCTTCTCCTAGCAGGGAGTCAGGGTTTTACAGCCGGTACTTCATTGTTCCGAAAAAGGATAGGAGTTTTTCGGGTTCTTCTGTTCGGCCTAGCTTTATCTCTCCACACCTTCACAAAATGCGTGGATGCAGCTCTGGCTCCACTGCAACTCCAGGGCATTCGTGTCTTAGACTATATAGACGACTGGCTGATCCTGGCACTGTCAAGAGAGTTGGTGGTTCAGAATCGAGGATGAGGATGCCCACATGAGGATGTTGGAGTTGAGGCTAAACGCCAAAAAGAGTGTATTATCTGCATCTCAGAGAACCTCTTTTCTGGGCGTAATTTGGGATTCGGCTACAATGCAAGCGCGGTTGTCTCCTGTTCGCATAGAAGCGATCCTCACAGCCATAAACAGTTTAAAGCTAGGCCAGTCACTCACTGTAAAACAGTTTCAAAGACTGTTGGGTTTGATGACAGCTGCATCCAGCGTGACACCTTTTGGCCTGCTGTACATGAGACCTTTGCAGTGGTGGCTCAAAACCAAGGGGTTCTCCCCAAGGGGAAACCCGTTTTGCATGATCAAGGTCACGCGGCGATGCCTTCGTGCTTAAGTCATGTGGATAAAACCTTGGTTTCTTTCATGTGTATCATGTGTAGTCGCTCGGCTCAGGGTCTGTGGCAGGGCACAGAAACCAGATGATGGCTGTGTTCCTGGCACGCAAACACTTCCTTCCAGACCTGAGGGGCCGCCATGTGTTGGTCCGAACGGACAACACAGCGGTGGTCTCATATATATAAACCATCAAGGGGGTCTGCGCTCATGCCCATTATGGAAGTTGGCACACCAGATCCTCTTGTGGGCCCAAGGGAAACTGTTGTCACTCAGAGCATTTTACATCCCAGGGCATCTGAACCTAATATGACTGTCTAAAAGCAGACATTGCATCTGAAATGAAAGGCAAGAACGTCTCCCTCACTACTGATCTCTCGATGCGCATGTATTTCTAAATGCAAAGCAGCAATGAATGATAAATAACATTTATTGATAAGAACAATTTTTTCATTTACAGTAGCATGAACCACAAGTAGTCAAGTAACTCAAGTATTGTTTTGATAAGAAAAAGACTAGCAGAAATCAATAGTCGTGCAACCCCTAATTGGAAGACACCCATGGGTAACTCGCTTCCTCCACGGTACTTTGAGACTAAGACTTGCGGCATGCTCAAGGGTACCAACATGAGATTTGGCCATAGTTTTGGAAGGCCTGTCCCTGGCTCCCTTTGAGTCTATTGAAGAAGTTCCCAGGAAATTTCTTACTCTCAAAACTGTGTTCCTCATGGCTATTTCGTCTCTTCAAAGAATTAGAGACCTTCTCCAAGCAGCGGTTTCTCCCTCTTGCCTTGAGTTTGCACCAGGCGTGGTGAAAGCCTTCTTGTTTCCTAGGGAAGGGTATGTGCCTAAGGTTCCCATTAATGTGGTAGGTCCTATTATGCTGCAGGCCTTTTGTCTGCCTCCATTTCAAAACCCAGACCAGGAGAAGCTAAATCTGCTCTGCCCAGTTAGGGCCTTAGATGCTTACATCCACAGAGCTGCCCTGTGGAGTAAATATGATCAATTAATTGTGTGTTTCGGAAAGGGTACCCTGTGTCTAAGCAAACTTTGAGTAAGTGGATAGTTGAGGCTATATCACTTGCTTATGAGTTGGCTGGCCAAACTTCACCTCTTATGGTCCGAGCCCACTCAACTCGGAGTATGGCTGCTTCTAAGGCTTTTATAGTTTCCTGGTCATGACGTTACCCGCCCATGATGTTCCATCACACCACTGGACTGTTTTCACGTGTGCTTCACGACGCAATCACGCAAAGGCGTTCCCACAGCGCTTTGGATGCAACGTCTCGTTCCATGTCAGGGAACCATATTTACATACGTAACCTGATACATTAACATGACTTTATTAATAAATTGGGCTATTTCCCCTTAGGGACATCAAAAATAATCATTTGCGTATCTGACTCTGAGTATTCCATATGTTATGTCAGTTGTGATGTTAAATAAAGCTTGCAACATGTAAGCGAGAAACTTACGGCTCATATATTATTGTCCTATGCAGTTACAGATGCAGAGTTTTTACTGGACCATTTCTACTTCTGCTGCATGAGAGATGAGAACACTTGTTTAAAATTTTCTGTGTCTTGAAAGAGTCTGTGTTTGCGATATTTCCTTCTTCCTTTCCCGCAAAACGCTTGCTCTGTCTAGATGCATTTAAATCTGCACTAAGGATGTGTTTCTGTTACGCATCACACATGCGCACTCCAATAAGCCTACAAAAAGCAGTTTACATGCCACGCGAAATCAGTGTAAGAGCCAAAATCTACCTGTTTCGACAAGGTTATGCTTAAGCCGTTTTTGACCTTAATCCAATAAAATAAAACGGGTAACCGCATTTACATGACCATGTTTGTTGTCGGCTTATTAAGTATAATTGGTTTAAGAATGTGCATGTAAACACACTCACAGTTTCATAACACCAGTTTATTTTTTTTTTAATCAGGTTATGAGGCAAAACATTAGCAGATTATTAGTTTCTATATAGTGTTTCAGCAAAGTTAAGCAATGACCGGCTTTTCAGAAAATAGTGTTAAAGATGCCACCTTATTTTAGCCCAGACAAAAAAAATCCTGACTACTGTCAGTCTTTTTAAAATTCGAGACACAAGAGACACATATTCAGAGCTGCCTCTCATGGGGTGTCATACATCTTAATATTCAGATGTTCAGTGATGCTCAGATGTTGCTTATTGAAAGTTCAGAGCAATATTCAGTTGAGAAGACCACATAAGGTTATATGGCAAGATAATGAATATATATATATATATATATATATATATATATATATATATATATATATATACACTCAAATAACTTTATATATTAAACAATATATATTATTTGTGAACTAATGTTATGCTTTTCTTTTTAATAGTTTTCTATCCACAATTTGTCACTTTATCATCAGACGAAAATGACGACAATGATGACAATGATGACAATGATAATTTCACACTGTAAACAAAGAGTCAAATTCCGAAACAACACTACTAAGGACCCTAAATCAGAGGATCTGCCGTTTGGGACACCATTCAGTCTAGAAAACCATAGCTGAGTACTTTATGGCCATGCAATCTTGAAAGAGATGATCCTAGCTAAAGGAAGAACATTGTCAACGATAGGAGTTAACCCAAGACTAATGGTCAAAAGGACAAGACATTGTGACTCACACAAAGAAAACCACAAAGATAATGCCAGAGGTTGTTTGATCCCCAAGACATAGATACAAAACAGACCTTCTTCTTAAAGACCTTTGAATGACCTCCAAACACAGGTTTGAAATCTATAGAAAATCCATAGAGACTGTTTTTACATATAAAAATGCATCAGACCATTCCAAAACAATGCTATGGACATTTACTCAAACATTGTTTAACTGCATAATTCTATATCATGTCACAACCTATATGTGTGACTATTATGCTTAGATCACACATAATTCATGCAATTGTTATAACTATTGAATTGTTTAATGGAAGCATGGAGTGTTTGATATCAGTGTGAATGTCATCTGACTTGAATTATTCTTTGAGTCAAATCTCTGTCAAATGTATTGTATTCTTATTATAGAAATCACGTCAAAACGGTACTCTCTGCTAAGAGCGGGAAGGCTAGGAGATCATCAGACAACATGTAATTTATGTGAGAGGAGGAGAAACAGCCACCATTGAACCAAAGACGATATCTAATTGGTCAGAATTCTTCAAAGAGGCTGGACAGACACCTCAGGTTAAAAGCATCAGACGAGTAGACAATCGAAAATACAACAGATCAAAACAGCAGAAAATTGGTTAAAAGTTTAATTCAAGCAATCTAACTATGCTAGTCTCATCTACTTTCCTTTCCTTTACTTAGTTCTTTTCTTTCTGTTGAGTCTTGTGTTCTAAGTGAAGTTTTGCCGTAAAGCCCACTTCAAACTTCAATTCATCCCCGAGACTTTCCAATCATCCGCCAACACACCAACGTGATTGGCCGCCAAAGACATCAATCCAGACACGACGAGACATTAGTTTTATTTGTTAGAATCATCAATAATGTCTCACTGGTATTTAAAGAGAAGTGTCTTCTGTAATGTGCTTATGAATTTAGAGTCTTAAACTGCTGATCTGGTTACTTTGCTAATAAATAGTGTTTTCACTATAGTTCGGATATTAATATCCGCTACAGAGTGGATAGTTACGGCATATTCAAGGGAACACTGGATGATTCATTTGTTCGGCCGTAAAATAAGTGATTCATTTAAAATTCCCTATAAATGAATTAACAATTCCATTTGAGCTAAACTGACCTGTTTTTCCTTACGACATGAAATCAAGTGGCAGGATTTATCGTACGAACCAATCATATCCAATCATAACCGGTCATATCCAGTCATAGAGCAATGGAGGCATTGCTTCCTCTCACATGACTTTCCACCATTCATTCTCAATTACCCCCCATCAAACTCTTCGCACACTTTGGGGGGTCTGTCAAAAAGCAAGAAGCTCAGGGGAGGCAAGCCTCCCGCTGTAACTTTACCTGCAGGTGTCGCTGTTGGACAGTTTTACTTTAGAAAAATGATTTGACTTTTACACTTTTTTTAATGTCACATTTTGTAATGTTTGTATTATTTTAAATATATATAAAACTGAACTGTATTTATGTTTGTAGTTTTTTTTTTAATTGCTTACACTCTAAAAGTGGTCTTTGATGCCCACTCAGTGAAGCGATTTACATATCTAATCTTCAAACCATTAAAAAACTACACCCAATGACCATATGAAAACATATTGTTCACTTAGGAAATAAAAACTCAATGTTTTGTAAAAGAAATAAATTATTTTACTCCCTTGCATTTTGTTTATTTTGTAAATATATACTGAATATACATACAAGTCAAGTCACCATTACTTCTATGGCACTTCATACAATACAGACTGTGTTTCAAAGCAACTTCACAATAGTAACAAATTCAAATTCTGCTGCTTTAATTTAAATTTCACAGATTCTGCAAGGGGTTCCCATACTTTTTCATGCAACATGCAAATTCTTACAAATATAGCCCCTTAATTCATTTTTTTTTAACTCCTGTAAAGGCATGTCACATATTATTAGAACTTATCCCAGGCTTTGTAATTATAATATTCTACTAAAATAAAATATCAACTAATATAAAAATACATGGAATGTAACAGTGAGAGAACAATGACTTCAGGGAATTATTGTTTGCAGTAATCACAAATAATATCAGTATACCGTGTGTGTTACATGTGCCCTGGGTCTGTGTTCATCAACTTGGTCATATGGACTCCATTTCCCACAATTCCCCATCTAGGAACTAATCACACACTCACACCTGTTTCCCATCAGTGACACTTTATAAAGCTGCACTCTAACACACATACATTGCTGAGTATTGTTTAGTTCTGTGTTTCCCAGCCCTGTTCCTGGAGGCACACCAACAGTACACATTTTAAATATCTCCCTTATCTGAACCATATATTTCTGGTCTTGGACTTTCTACTAATGAACTGATGAGTTGAATCAGCTGTGTTTGATTAGGAAGATTTGGAAAATGTGTACTGTTAGTGTGCCTCCAGGAACAGGATTGGGAAACACTGGTTTAGTTGTATGTTATCCTGTTTTCCTTGTTCTGCTTTGCCTTGCCTGTGTTTTTTGACCCTGGACTGATTTCTTTGTTTTTGATCGTTTGCTGCCTGCCTTTACCTTTGTCTGTGTATTGGATTTACTCTTTTGCCTTTCCTTCTTGTTACTGTTTGCTGGTGTTTGACCTACTGCATGTACGACTACGCTCTTATGAATAAAGCCTGCATGTGGATCTCCAACTCCGTTGCCCCGCTCCCTACATTGCAGTGTGTTTATGTAAATCCTAAATTCCAGTTTAAATTTGTATTCCAAATTACTGATTTTTTTACTGATCTGTATTTATACAAATCTGAGTAAAAATCTGAGAATATTATTCACAATAACAACAAATAATATCAGTAGTTTTTTTTTTTTTTTACTATATTTGTGTTATTCAGTATCATTCACTGCTTTTGCTTTATGAATCTGCTTTTTATTACATGTAGTGTGAATGAAAAATTAATAAATATGAGTATCCAAATACTGTTTTTGCCCTCATCAAAAATAATTAAGTCAGCATGATTAAACAAATATAGAAAATACTAGTGACTCCGGGCAAATATTTACCTTTAAAGGTGCCATCGAATGAAAAATTGAATTTACCTTGGCATAGTTGAATAACAAGAGTTCAGTACATGGAAATGACATACAGTGAGTCTCAAACACAATTGTTTCCTCCTTCTTATATAAATCTCATTTGTTTAAAAGACCTCCGAGGAACAGGCGAATCTCAACATAACACCGACTGTTATGTAACAGTCGGGATCATTAATATGTACGCCCCCAATATTTGCATATGCCAGCCCATGTTCAAGGCATTAGACAAGGGAAGGCAGTATTAACGTCTGGATCTGTGCACAGCTGAATCATCAGACTAGGTAAGCAAGCAAGGACAATACCGAAAAATGGCAGATGGAGCAATAATAACTGACATGATCCTTGATATCATGATATTTTTAGTGATATTTGTAAATTGTCTTTCTAAATGTTTCGTTAGCATGTTGCTAATGTACTGTTAAATGTGGTTAAAGTTACCATCGTTTCTTACTGTATTCACAGAGACAAGAGCCGTCGCTATTTTCATTTTTAAACACCTGCAGTCTGTATAATTCATAAACACACAACTTCATTCTTTATAAATCTCTCCAACAGTGTAGCATTAGCCGTTAGCCACAGAGCACAGCCTCAAACTCATTCAGAATCAAATGTAAACATCCAAATACCATACTTACGCGATTAGACATGTTGCATGACGAACACTTTGTAAAAATCAATTTTGAGGGTTATATTAGCTGTGTGAACTGTGTTTATGCTGTACAAGGCAAGTGCGAGCTCCGTGGGGCGGGAAGCACGAGCAATTAAAGGGGCCGCAGCCTGAATCCGCGCATTTATAATGATGCCCCAAAATAGGCAGTTAAACAAATTAATTAAAAAAAATCTATGGGGTATTTTGAACTGAAACTTCACAGACACATTCAGGGGACACCTTAGACTTATATTACATCTTTTGAAAACACGTTCTTCGGCACCTTTAATAGCCTATTGAAAGATGGCGCCGTTTATATTCCCACTTTGAATAGTATTCATTTAAACTGTCATAGCAATAGTAATAGTTAACAGTTGTTCTGGGCTATCTTTTATGTGTTTTTAAAGCTTTTTAAATCAATAACATTAATCAGTGGAAGCCACATAAAAAACACATTTTAATGTGGACAGTTTGCTCAGTTTCAAAAAAAGTTTCACTGATTCATTTAGGCCATCCCTACTGTTCCTAGACCTTCAAAGAAAAATCTAAAAGGCTATGTATATTATGTATATGTACCATGTAAACCATGAAGTTTGATGTTCAGTGTTCAGAGATGTTTGTCAACTTTATTTGCATAGCATACTCCCACTCTGAAATCCCTATTTAAACCACAAACACATTCACTCTGGAGCAAGGAACCATTTTTCTAGAGCTCCAATCCAAAATTAAGAAATTTTACTTTGATCATACACTTTGACTTCTGTATTCATTTTCAATCGTTTTTAAAAAGAATCATATCAGATTACTGTACCAGAAAGCTTTCAGTCAGACAAGCCGCACAATGACTCAGTTTTTATCAACCTGCTTCTTAGTGTTGATATCAGCGCAACTGGTGAGTATCTCATACTTAGGCCTTTATTACTTTGATCTATTGTTTTATAAGTCTTGTAACTACATGTGTAGTGTGCTCATTTACACATCATATTGTTATTTTTTTATAGGTCAAACCATCTGGTGTGTTTGAGTTGAAGATTCATTCTTTCACAACCTCCAGCAGCAGTGTTTGTAAACAGTCCAGAGACTGTCAGGTTTCTTTCCGTGTTTGCCTGAACTACACGGAGGATGTCATATCATATAGGCTGGCATGTTCAACTGGCACTGGACTGATGGGAACATTCACAGACCAGAGCTCCATTTCCACTAGTGCACCGATAACTTTGCCCTTTAACTTAAAGAGGCTGGTGAGTAGCTCAAAATGACTGAACATTGAAAAATATTCATTTAACAGATATAGCATAGACTTTGCATAAGCATACACAAAAAAATGTCCTAAAATAATAACGTATTTTTCAGTAACGCTTAAAAAAAGATCCAGGGGGCAGGGTTGGATCTAGATCCAACTCCTCCCACATATCCCTTAACCTACCCGTCTCCACCCCCTGGATCTCTAGAGGTCCCTGGCTACTGGAGAGGTCAGAGTCCTTGTTTATTCAGTCAGAAGACTTTGAGCCGCGTTTTTGCCAGTAAATCATTTCGCAGGTTCTCAAGGCAGCCCTTATGGGAATCAGATGTGAGAACGCTGAGTACACTATGTTGCTACCATTAAAGGGTTAGTTCACCCAAAAATGAAAATAATGTAATTTATTACTCACCCTCATGCTGTTCCACACCCGTAAAACCTTCGTTAATCTTCGGAACACAAATTAAGATATTTTAGTTGAAATCTGATGAAATCCAAACTGCCAGTGGCTGAAATCACATGACTTTGGCGCTCCGAACAGCAGATACGATACACTGATTCATTGTGCTTTTGAAATCGGCCATCACTTTATAAGTCCTTATTTTGTTTTTTTTGGCGCACCAAAAATATTCTCGTCCCTTTATAATATTAATATTGAGCCACTGTACTCACATGAACCGATTTAAATATGTTTTTAGTACCTTTATGGATCTTGAGAGAGGAAATGTCATTGCTCCCTATGAAGGCCTCACGGAGCCATCGGATTTCAACTAAAATATCTTAATTTGTGTTCCGAAGATTAATGAAGGTCTTACGGGTGTGGAACGGCATGAGGGTGAGTAATAAATGACAGAATTTTCATTTTTGGGTGAACTAACCCTTTAACATCAAAATACCAGCGTAAAGTAGATTCGAAATAAAGCCTCGTGAAGCTTTTAAAGGATTAGTTCACTTCAGAATGAAAATTTCCTGATAATTTACTCCCCCCCCCCCCCCCCACATCATTAAAGATGTTCGTGCCTTTCTTTCTTCAGTCGAAAAGAAATTAAGGTTTTTGAGTAAAACATTCCAGGATTTTCCTCCATATAGCCTAGTGGACTTTGATGTTGTACAGCGGGTTGAAGGTCCAAAATTCAGATTCAGTGCTGCTTCAAAGAGCTCTACACGATCCCAGCTGATGAATAAGAGTATTATCTAGAGAAACGATCGGTCATTGATGATGCATTTTTGCTCAACTGTCCCAACGCGACTGATGACTGATGGAGCATTCTATTTCTGATGAACTCCACGCGCTTGCGCTACATTCTGACAACTGATTTGGAACGTTTTCTTTGAGTGTGACACTACAGCGGTTGCTCAGTGTAGCACAGTGTTACAAAATCACTACTGTGATTACAGGGAACTGTCTCAGTGATAACTGAAGCATGGAATACAGAGTCCTCCAATGATCCATCAACAGGTATGTCCTTTAATTTTTATTTATTTATTACACAATTTATTTATTTCATAGACCAGTGTTTAATAATCCACTTATTGTATTTCAGAGGATCTAAAGAGTATGATTAGCTGCTTCACCACCAAAAGAAATCTTACTATTGGTGAGAAATGGTCCCAGGATGTGCATCTTGGAGAGCAAAGTAAACTACGTTTTTCTTACCGCGAAGTGTGCGATGAATTCTACTATGGCGATGACTGCTCTTATTTCTGCCGTCCACGGGATGACCCGTTCGGTCACTTTGACTGTGATGCCTCTGGAAATAGAATTTGCTTGCCTGAAAGGCGAATATTGTGCAGAACGTAAGTGCTTTTTGTTTGTTCTTTATTAAAGAGATAGTTCACCCAAAAAATTAAAATTATCCTATGATTTACTCACCCTCAAGCCATCCTATGTGACTATCTTCTTTCAGATGAACAAAGGGTTCAAATATGCAAAAATGCTTGAAAACTGATGAATCTGCAGGATCTGGAGGATTTTTCTGAAGAACAGAGGTCAGTTTAACTGCTCAGGACAAACAAGAGACTCATGAACAACCATCACAAAACATAAAAACAGTCGTGGATCATCCAGGTAACCACACACAGTATTGATAATCAATGGTTCACATACTTATGAATGGGGTTATTTTAATAAATTCAGCTATTGTTTTGTCTTGTGAACTAAATGCAAACATCTTTTATGTAAAATATCTTACTCAGGACAGTACTAAACAAAAAATAACATGCATTTTTTTATTATCCCTCTTATTTTATTAAAATAATTCTCATTTTCATAGATTCTGCAAAGGGTTGACATACTTTTTCATGCCACTGTAATTCCATTCTTGCATGCTGAATATTACAAGAAATTAATAAAGGCTTCTTAATTACATTTTTTAGCAAACAATTATAAGAATGCATGTAATGTCTTTTTTACTTGTCAGTCTACACTGAGGGCAGGTGTAAACTCTCGTCTGATCCTCTTTATTCCAGCAATCTGTAATGCAGCTCATACAGTAACTGTGTCCACAGGGTATGGTCACTGGATCCTTCAGTAGATCCAGACAGATTGAACAGCTGAACTGATCTTCGGCTACTGAAATACGGGATTCTGCCATTTCACAGCACGAGCACACAGATACAGCTAGACAACTGCTGAACAACACTTAAGTTTCGATTTCTCTCAACTGAGAAGTGTTTCCTGTTTCGAAACGTGTGCAAAACAGGCGTGTTTGTAAGGTGTGACTCACCTTTTGAACATAAAGAACATACATGGGAGTCTGACTGCTTCTCTGAGATCATTCACTAGCGTTGCACATGCATATAATAGGCAATGTAGCAACCCACTGAATACACGAGATTCAGCAGATCCCGTTGCCCCTGTTTGTAAATCCTTTGATCCATCTGTAAAAATTTGAATACTATCTTTGTGCATATTGTCCATATATATATAATATTCACTAACTATATCTGTATTCCCACTGCTGCCTTTTATTTTTAGAAGCTCTATGTCCACCTTCGTACTTTCCATTGTCCAAATTGGTTTGTTAAACCACACCACATTACTAGCAAATTCTTTGTCATATATGTCCATTTCTTTTGCTATTAAATCTCCTGTTCAGCCAAAACTTTCCTTTTTCCTCCTCTCCTTCTCCCAACTATTCTGTAGCACTTTTTTCGTTGGATGGTTTTCCCCATGCCCTCTTAAATTAATCCAATCGTTGGCTACCAGTTGTTTCCTTCGTAGCCATAGAGGCATTTCATCTGCTTCAACCTGAAGTGCACACACTGGGGAAGTTCCGATTGCCCCAAACATATTCTTAAAGCTCGTGCCTGCACAATGTCCAATTCAGCTAACAAAGATTTTGCTGCTGACCCATACACAGTACAACCATATTCTAATTTTGACCTTATTAGTGCAATATAAATAGGGATGTCCAGATCCGATCACGTGATCGGAAATCGGGCCCGATCACGTGGTTTCAGACTCGATCGGAATCGGACGTTACCTCCCGATCTGGGGCCTGTTCTTTGTACGTCGCTTATATCTGAGATCAAATGACACATCCCAGATGATATCATTGTGCTAATCATGATCCGGCTAATTGGGTTCTTCGAACACACCTGTTGTGTATGATTAGTATCGCTGGATTGAGTTATCTGAGATAATTGCGCGTTCATGTGTTGGCTTAAAAGGGGATATGTATCGATAGTAGAAACACTGATCAGCAATGCAGCGATTGGCTGGAGTCAAGACGGCAACGTAATGACATCATAGAATGAGAAAAGACACCTGACGAAAAACTTGACGAATTTCTAGACATTTATAAGGAAACAGCCAAGCGAATAAATGACAGAAGAACGACATAAATGTTAGATAAATGAAATGTGCACTATTTTTTTTTTTACATGATTACCCAATTATTTAGGCTATATTCACAATTTCTATTATTTGTACATTCAATTTTTTATTTTAATGTTGTAATTAGCAACTAATTTACCTTTGAAGCATATTTGACAGCATTAAGTAAAGTTTCTTAAGGGTCAAGATCAAGTTATCTGCATCTCCTGCACTTCATCAAGCCACTCCCATAATATATGTCGCGGTTCAAATGCACAAATGCATGTATGGCATAGACATCTGTACATCATGTATGTAAAACTCCAATAAAAAATATTACGTAATTATTCCCTCACGAATGAATCTCTCACAGAGTAAAACTGTCGGTGTCTGTATTATGACACTACAAGGCATTATAGTGTTATTTGCAAATTTATTTTTAAATCATTATTATTGTCCCTGGTTTACATTAGGGTACTCTTGTGGGAAAGTAGCAGAGGCTGGGACAGACTTTAAACATCACCTCCGCTTAAAAAGATGCAATCTAATCCTGTTTACATGAAATAAGCCTGCTCCCGAGCAGGTTTGAGCTTACGGACCTGTTGCTATGACAGCAAGTCTAGGATGAGCTTCGAAGAACCAAACGATCCAAGATCATGCCAAATCGTCAACAATCAAATCCAGCTGAGTTAGCGACGTACGAAGAACGGGCCCCAGGACTCGGATATATATGTATTAGGGGTGCAACGGTTCTCAGTAAAAAAATCGAACCCTACGGTTCTCCACTTATGGTTCTGTACGCACTTGCACCGCGGTCCATCTCGAATGACGACGCATCTATTGGTTAATATGGTTTGTTTAAAATAGCAACGTGGGAAACAGACAGACAGAGTTCAAATAATGTATGTTTCAGTCGATGGATGCGCAAAACGTTACAACAACGATAATCAGAAAGCGTGGACAAAACACCCAGCAAGCAATTTTATGTCTATTAGACGTCTAATAGCCGTCAAAACATAGCCCGGCCGTCTAGGCTAAAACAAGGCAAAATTTGGGCTGTCAGTGAAAATCTAATAGACGTCTAACCATAACCCAAAAATAGACTAGTCATCAATTAGACGATTATTAGACGACTACATATATATGTCTAATAGACGGTGAATATGGGTCTAGGCTAAAATAAGGCTGAATTTGGGCTGTCAGTGAAAATCTAATAGACGTCTAACCATAACCCAAGAGTAGACTAGTCATCAATTAGACGATTATTAGACAACTACATATTTATGTCTAATAGACGGTTAATACGGGTCTAGGCTAAAATAAGGCTGAATTTGGGCTGTCAGTGAAAATCTAATAGACGTCTAACCATAACCCAAAAATAGACTAGTCATCAATTACACTACTAATGAATGATTACATCTATACATGCAATAGACAACAAAATAATGGCTAAAGGATTCTTTTCACTTAAATATAACAGGTTCTCATAAATGACAATCCGTCCAAACAAATTAAATATAAAAGGTTTTATTTAGAAAAAGAACTCAAGATAATACACAATGATAAAAAAATAATAAATTAAATTTTACAAATACAATACAAATAAACATTACAAGAAAATTACAAAGTGTAACATAATAAAAATATAAAACATTGACAAAAAAAAAGTTAAATAAAAAATGTTAACAATATTTTTTTTATTAATTTTTAGTTCCATAAATTCACTTTGAATTACCTTGAACATTGTTGTTGAAATGTGCTAGCTATACAAAATAAACTTGCCTTGCCAAATCAAAAACTCATATTTTTATGCCATAATGATCAAAAGATTAAAAGATATACAAGGCTTCCATAACAAATAATAGTAGGGTGCACAGGTTTCATGTTTACCCCCTTGTATTTAGATAATTACAGAGTTTTAGGGCACAAGGAAACACTACAGTATGTGCATGTATGTTAATCTAACCACGTTTTACTGTCTGCACTGTTACCCGCTAAAATGTCACGGTTCCTACACATAATGTACATAAATAATAAACACATGTCAAAATGAAAAACACAGATACTTACATGACCAAAAGCAGTAAAGAATTTGCTTTAACATTTGCTGTTGCTTGCTCTCCGTCTCCAACGGTTGTAAAATGCGGAAATGTTTATCGCGAGATCTGGCAACAGTGATCGAGAGCTAACGTTCAAGTCTCGCGTTGCCAGTGGTCATGTCTCAGTAGAGCCACAGTTGCCATCTAGCGGTTGAAAATTGTAAATTTTTAATTAACTTAAAATTAAATACAGTCATATATGTGTGTGGTATATAATTATAATTAAATTATGGTTTGGCTATACCCTGATATATATATATATATATATATATATATATATATATATATATATATATATATATATATATATATATATATATATATATATATATATATATATATATATATATATATATATATATATATATATATATATATATATATATATATATATATATATATATATATATATATATATATATATGATATCGTAGAATGTAGGATTGTGTGACAGCAAAAATGTGCTGTTTCAAATATATACTTGCATATAAATGTATATTATACTTGCATATAAATGTATAAATGCAAGTATATCAAGAATCCCACAAGCTTTGTGGTCGAAAATGACTTAACACTATTTTGGTTACACTCATTGCTGGTCTGAATCAGGGCTATAGCCAAGCCGTAAAAACTAGACTATAAATTGCCTCGATTTCGCCGGGTGGACTAAAAGCAGACTACACATAGCCTATCCAATTCAGAGCTAAATCGTGACTACATATAGACCATGTCATGAAATGCCACTTAAATCTTGTAGAAATCATTGACATTGCGAACACGATGAGATATCAACCATCTCAAGCACTTCCTGTCCAAAAACTACAATAAATCAGGATTGACTATAGGTGGGCTACAAATAGCCGGTCTGACTACGAGCTAAATTGTGGCTACGCACAGCCTACACAATATAACATGTCAAAGATGTGAAACCAAACACCTTGTAATCACTGTTGACTTCACTTACATGATGCAATATCATACAACTCGCAAGTTATTTTGGCAAAAACGACATGTAACCAAATGAAAGATTATTTTGGCTAAAAGTGGGTTACACATAGCCGGACTATATCGGGTCTATAGTTAACCGAGACGGTGAAATGACGGCTATTGCTTGCTGGGCAGTCACTCTTTGTAAACTGTTCACTGCGAGTGCCGTATGCTCTAATGTCCAGTCATTTACGCCGTCATCACCCTGGTGTTGATAGCGCGCGAGCGCAGGTGAGACCTGAACAGCACACGTTGCTGTCTGTGTTTAAACTAACTAATTTAAGCCTTGCTGATTTAAACCTTCAAGAACAAGACGCGAAAGAGAACTCGCACGCGCTGTGAGAAGATTTGTGTGCGCTCATCCGAAGCGCGCACACGCTTATTTCAGTCAGCGCGCAAATACTGAGTTCTCTTTCAAGTCTTGCGCTTCAGCGGACAAATTCATACAAAAATTATGTCAACATGCCCGTCTTAGCGAGTATCCTAGCAAACATAGTCGGTTATGTCTTAAGTGAACGCATATTAGTCGAGAAAGACAGCGCATGTGTAACAGTATATGTACTGGATCGTGCATGTCTTCTAGGGAAAAAAAAAAAATCCTTCTGCCTGTTTTTAATGTTAAATCAAACAACAAATAAATCACTCACTGCTCTTGACTGAATAGTTTTTGTAACTTCAATAATGATTAATCTTTATTTATTTTATACAGTAAAGATAATATGCAGTGATATTTTATATTTGATTACTTTATCCATTTTCTGTACGTGAAAACGATTGTTAGATTCCTGAAAAACCTTAAAAGCACTGTTCCTGGATCTGTTTTTTTTTTTCGCTCTTCTTTATTCTTTTTCATGTATTATAGAAGTATCGGATCGGGACTCGGTATCGGTAGATACTCAAAATCAAATGACTCGGACTCGGACTCGGACTTGAGGGCAAAAAAACGTGATCGGGACATCCATAAATATAAATATATTTCAGAGCTGAAAAACTTGCACCCCATTCCTATCCTGCAAGACATACACCGAGCACTTTTTTGCATCTATTCACTATGTAGCCTACATTATATGTTCCCTGCATGTTAGTTTTGTGTCAAAATATACTCCCAAGAATCTAAAACACTCTACTTTCTAAGTGGATTCATACATTTTCACCTGGAAGTAGGCTAGTTTGTGAAAACACACAGCTAAAATGGAACAGTAGTCTAGGTGGCGCTCAAACGCAGACGTGTTTTTCAATGCCTGCCCTAGTACTAGTTGGGCCAGTGTTTACATATAGGTAAGAAATATTAATATTTTAGTAATAGAATATAAAATCATACATTAAAACAGCAAAATTATTTAATTGTGATCCATTTAACAAACATGTAAGACAAAACAATATTTTGTGGCTAACCCATAGGTGTGATTGGCAAAGGACAAAAAAGCAGGAAACTATACGGTGCACTTACCATGGGGGCGGGGCTTTGTTATGGGGAGGGGCTTGCGGAGGGGCATGGCTTGCTTTTGTACTTTTTTTATGATAAAGTTATGTAAAATAACTGCTCAGTGCTGCAAAACAGACAACTCTGCTAATGCTAACTTAATTCTATATATGTTATGGTTGCTGGTATACAAAGCACACGACGAGGAGATAGAGTGAATATCAGACTTTACTTGTAGAGAAACAGGAATCCAACAGAACATACAACCACATAGCATAAACAATACCAGACAACACAAGACTAGAAACACAGGGTATATATACAAGGGACTAACAAAGGAACTAAACTAGGTGACAGGATAATTAACAAGGAACAGGTGAATCAAATGAACTAATTAACAGAACGGGGAAACTAGATCACAGGGGCAGACAGAGACATGACATGTGACAATATAAACTATTAGGGGTGTGACGAGACAAGATGGTGAAATACACGACTAGAAAAAATAGTCTGCAGGTGTATTTGAAATGTTTTAACTAATCATCTTGTAATGAATGTCATTTCAGTTCTACTTTCTGAGTATGAATTATCATATGCAGTAAAAGACAACAATACTCAAGCACTGTAAAAGGTTTTGCCACTAACTCAACTGACTGACTTTTCTTCTGTATGATTTCAGTCTCTTCAGATCTTACTGTACATGATTTATGAGCTTCTACAACTTTTGACCTCCTAACTGAACTCCTTTCCACAAACTGATCATAGAAATAAAAACAGTATAAATAAAAATGGTAACACTTTACAATAAGGTCTCATTTATTAACATTAATGTATTTACCAACATCAACTAACAATGAGCAATATCTTTGCTACAGTATTTATTAATCTAACATGTTAATGTTAGTTAATAAAAACAGTCATCCATTGTTAGTTCATGATAGTTCACAGTGCACTAACTAATGTTAACAAATTAAACCTTATTGTTTGTGCTTAATAAGATTAAGAGAAAACTGTTATTAATTTTGATGGTAATACTTTACAATAAATGCAACCATAATCGCACTCTCAATATTCAAAGTGCAAATATGACCAATTTTTTCTTTGATACAGAGCTAAGACATGGTTACAACTACACTGCCCAACCTAAAATAGCTTTCATATTGAGAGATATCTGTATTCATCAGGGAGCAGCTTTCAAAATGCGGGGTATTGAAATCTCGTTTGAATGCGCGCTCGCGTTTACTTTCACTTTCGTGATCGCGCGTACTCTGTAAATATGGAGCGGCGGCAACCATTATCCAACTGAATTAAATGTTTTTTTATTTAAATACAAAGCAAAACGACAGTGGAAGCATAATGTAAATGTAGAGGTGGCATATTCTTTCCTAATCATCCTAACACTCTGTCATGGCAACATCGCAGACTACTTTTCGCCTCGACGAGAAATCTCGTCACAATTTAGTCTCGCTCGTCACACCCCTATAAACTATATAACAGCATAGGCCTGTTACTAGCCTAAACTGGACGGAGACACGGAGCGCCCTGTAACTCACTGACCTGCCTGCGTTCACAATTCACACGGTGCAGATGGGAGGGAGAATGGCTGACTACACAGTTTATGGGAATAAATTGTGTATTTCCCTCACAATTGTCACAAAAACTCAGTAGTCTGTACACTGTCTGTCTGGTCTCTCTGCGCGTTGCATTGCGAGATCATGCGGCGCGATTTTTTTTCCTCACTGCTGCACGAGTCTGCGTGAGAATATGGGGGTGTGGCGTGAGAGCGTGAGAATTGGGTCAATTGCGTGAGTCTCACGCTGAATGCGTGAGAGTTGGCAGCCTTGCCCTTACTTTGCTAAATTAGCCCAGAATCGTTTAACATTAATGTTATGGAATCATGACAAAAATGATCAATAGATTGGTTAAATTTTACTAGACATGCATATAAAAATGAAAGACAATATGGATTTGCTTATCTGAATCATCCGTGTTCACTGAAGCTGTTCACGTGAGTAGATGGTTGGGCGCGGTTGGGTGTGTGCGCATTCATAACAGTGCGCGTACACTTTGAACTTCAATCGTGACAAATGATTGGACAACTTGCGGAGTGACATGACGACATGAATCAGAGGCACAAAAAACGTTGACAGCGGTGAGCGGTCATTATGTTTACCAATACTCGACCCATCGCAACCGCCGCAACCCTGACCCCCCACCCTCCAATTTTTTTTTTTTTTTGCATGATTTATGAGAGCATCATTTTCAGGTCGGAAAAGCCGGATTTGCGGATTTTTCCGGAAGAATCACACATGTTATCTTAAAAAAAAAAAAACAAACAATGGAGTCAATGTGTTGATATTTTTATTAGACAGGCTTATTACGTTTGAGCTTTATTGAGTCATTATACAACATTTTGGTGCTAGTTTCTGATTGGCCAAATACAGCAACCCAGTTGATGACATTTATAAAATAACTTTATAATGAAAAACAATTAACAATGTCCTTAGTATCAAAGTAATTTCGCAAGAGTATTTTATCTTGTCAAAGCCTTCTGTAATATACTGTAATATTTTACAGTTTTAACAAAAATGTATTTTATTTAACAAATTCATAAGACATCTGAGTTAATTTCAGATATTTAAAAATTAAGAGTTCAGTGATTTGAAGTACATAGTTATGAATGCAAAGCAGTCAATTTATAATTCATCAATAATAGCTCGATTGATTGATTGATTGATTGATTGATTGATTGATTGATTGATTGATTGATTGATTGATTGATTGATTGATTGATTGATGGCTGGCTGGCTGGCAGGCAGGCATCAGGCATAGATTTACCTGCACAGTTTGTGGTAAACCAGTGTCTGGATTCAAATGTATGTGGGATTGTTACCTGGAATGATGGGAGAGAGGACACTGCTAACAACATATACCCATGCCTTTTATCATGATGCTTAAACCTGTAATATGACCAGTGGCGTAACTTTGTTTTAAAAAGTGGGTGGGACAGGAATGTGTATATGGGGGGGTGGGGGGTATTGTAATTGTATTATTACATTAATAATAATATGATATTAAAATTAATATGATAGTTTCTTCCTTACATCTGTTATAATACAATATGTCTCGAAAGTATGTATATTAGTTGATAAATACGTGGATCCGCTGTTAAAAACATTGTCCTGATGGACTGGAGGCAATGTTTTCGTTTAGCATGCAAGAGATTCTGGGTTCGAATCCAACCATGTATGATTTTTTTTTTCTCTGATTAAAACCAAAGATGTTCGTCAGTGATTGTATATCAAGAGCAGGGACACGTTTATTTGTATTTTGTTTTGTGATTCAACGTAACGAATAGAGAGTCTCTGCAACAGTTAAGCGACAGATTGAAGCGCTCGTCCGTGTGAACACTGCGCAGTGTGCACGAGCGCCAAGAGAACACTGTTGCGCCTCTGATAACAGCGACAACGAGCACTCAACATGATTTCAAAAACAACACATCCCAGCGCCAGATCGCTTATTATTTACACAAATTGATAATCAACTAGAGGTGTTTCTTTTGTATTAGATATCCGCGAGATGCCGCGAGATGTTTCAAAAAGTGGTGGGGACAATATCGACCCTTTCAAAAAGTGGTGGGGACATGTCCCACCCGCAAATTACGCCTATGAATATGACATAGAATCTTTTAAGACGACAGTCTCAGTGTTGATCCTAAATTGATTCCAAACCCTGGATAAAGCGGTTGAGTGAATGTGGTCTGGACTCTGTGGATGAGGGTCATTGTGTCAGAGACGCTGTAGAAGGACAGAATTCCTGCACTGTGATCCACATACACTCCTATTCTAGAGTAGCTGGAGACCACAGGGAGTTCAATTTCTTCCTTATTGTGTCTGAATGCACACCTGGAGTCAGAGCAGGACAATCTCCAGGACTAATCATTAAATCCAAAGACACAATCATCACCATCTCCCTTCCTGCTGATGCTCTTATATGACACTGATATTCCCATCCCAGCCTTCCCACTCCACTTGACCTCCCAGTAACAGCATCCATACACACTCTCTCTACACAACACCTGAGAAAAATCATGAAATCTGTCCGGATGATCAGGGTACTGCTGGTCAGCCCCAATAAAAGTAGCCACTCTGTTGCCTTCAGACAGACGGAGGTATTTATGTGCAGTGTTTGAATCCAGGGTGAGCTGACAGGAATCTGCATGGGGCAAAAAATACACTTAAAGTTAGGTACCAAGGTGATGTGTGGCCTTTAAATAATGTAAAGCTAGAAAATTAGATTCAGATGATAACAAAGATTAGAATTCAGGCTAACAACTGATATATCCTTCTTGAGAATTCATAAATGTCTGACAGTTTGTGTTTGCTTTTTGTTAGTAACACTTACATTGTAAGAACTCATCTCTGGACTTGGGTTCAGTTGTGGTAATGATCTCAATGTATGTCACTAATGAAAAAATTACATATATGGTGTAATTCACATGTAAAGACAATATTAAATCAATACAATACACACAGAGAATTCCAGCAGAGAATCCAGGACGGTGAGAAGAAGCTTCAGGAGATGAAAGAGGCTGTGAAGACTCATAAGGTCAGTCTTCTTAAGACTCATAGAAGTTTTAGATGTATTTAGAGTGACTTACCCAACTTTTTTTCTGTTTTGTCTGTGTCCTAACAGCGTTCTGCACAGGCAGCAGTGGAGAACAGTGAAAGGATCTTTACTGAACTGATCCGCTCCATTGAGAGAAGCCGATCCAAGGTGACACAGATGATCAGAGATCAGGAAGAGGCTGAAGTGAGTCGAGTTGAAAGACGCTTAGAAGAATTGAAGCAGGAAATTGATGATTTGAGGAGGAGAGACGCTCAGCTGAAGCAGCTTTCACACCCAGATGATCACATCCATTTCCTACAGGTAACTGAGATCTGAATAACAGGAATCTGAATAACAAGAATTATTAGAAGAGTCTTACCTTAATTTGTAGTCCCGCCTCCTCCTACACTATCAACAGACACTGAAGCTGCGGCTAAAATCGGTCATTTGTTCACACATTTACTAGTTTCTACATGGTGAATGGCACATAGTGCACTATATAGATAATAGTGAACGGTTCAGACAGTGTAAATATTTTTTCCATTGACTCAAATGAAGTCCGTTTCACGTTAGTATAACGTGAACCGCCGCATTGCGAGCAGAGTCTCCTCTGGCCCAGGGACTTGAGAGCACAGAGCGGATCATATCCGTGAGTCGGCTCAGACCACGAAAGGTATCGGACCCATTTAAATTCTGCACAGAATGCTGTATTTTAAAGTGATATAGAGGAGATTAGATGATTAACTGTTAGATATTAAAAGGAATTAAAAAGGAGGTTTTACCAAAGACTACTGAATAACACAAGACGCGTCACTTGTATTATTATGAATGGGAGAAGGTGCAACGCGCAATATGGCGGAATAAGTCCCGCCTTCTAAATAAGATCCAATCGCCATTTGGTAAAGTCATCACGTCACTGCAGCGGCCGTTAGAACCATCAGTTTCTATAGAAACAGTCAGATGCTTGCCTCCAAAATCAGACACGAGATGCACATTTAGGACTGCGCGTGTGCATTAGGTTGATCCAAATATAGTTTTTTGTCATGATTCGTTTTGGAAACAAAATTTATCAGACAGTTCTTGTCAGATTTCATTAGTGATTTCAAATATGAAATGTAATCGAAAGCTTGGCAAACAGCTTTGGAGAATTTGATGTTTCCCCGATAGGAGCTGCACTTGGATACCCAAGAGCCATTTCAAAGATGGTCGCCGAGTGAAATGACTTGTCTTAAAGGGACTTTGGTTTTACTGAGTTTAACGATTCTGTCCGAGCTGTGATATAAACGAAACGCTATTGGCTATTTTTAAAAAGGAGCGGGGCTGTTCGATAGATCGCCATGTCTTTCTGTTTCAGTTGAAATTACGTCAACACATTCAATATTTCTGCGTGTTCCAAGACACTTCAGCGGGCCTGTAAGTTTGGGTTGGGGAGGAAAAAAAATACACAGCTGTGAAGGAAAGGAAGTTGCGCTGGACGGAACGCGGCAGCGGTACAGTAATCATTTACCTTGATTATCTTGTTTTCTAATATCTAGCCCTAATTGGTGTCAAATAAGAGCATCAAGAAGAGACAGGACAGTCAAGGTAGATTTGGATTCAATGATCAGCCCTAGAATTGTTAATGTTTTGCATCTAGTCACTCATTATGGGACAATTACAAAAAAACGAAACACTCTTTCAGCTCCTCTAGAATAGGAGTGTATGTGGATCACAGAGCAGGAATTCTGTCATACGGCATCCCTGCACAATGACCCTCATCCACAGAGTCCAGACCACATTTACTGAGGCTCTCTATCCTTGGTTTGGGGTTTATTTTGGATCAGCAGTGATCTGACTGTAATCCAACATTATGATATATGTAGATCTGATATAGCTTTTGATATATCATAAACAGTGAGATGTTATGAAGGCTATTGTATTCTAATCAAATGTAGTAAATCAAAATGGTCACTGGAATAACATTTATATAAAAAATAATTTTCGGCTTAGTCTAATCTTTATGCAGATCATTCTTGTATATCTTGTATATATTTTAAAAATCAAATATTGGATGTGATTTTTGCTTTTTGTTTTTGACACCAAATGCAATAAAAGCCACTTTGATTGCTTTATTTGACCTTCTTTTGATTTAATTCAGTATGAACGTCTGAAATGAGTCAGGTGTTCTGTTAAATTATAGTACATATAAATTTAGATATAGGTAAATAATTACTGCAAATTTAGACAAAAGATTCATGTAGAGATATTTTTGCTTAAAGGGTTAGTTCACCCAAAAATGAAAATTCTGTCATTAATTACTTACCCTCATGTCGTTCCAAACCTGTAAGACTTTTGTTCAACTTTGAAACACAAATGAAGATCTTTTTGATGAAATCTGAGCTTTCGGTCCCTCCATAGACAGCTACGCAACTACCACTTTGATGCTTCAAAAAGTTCTAAAAGTGATCGTAAAACTAATCCTTTTGAATTGAGTGGTTTAGTCCAAATTTTCTGGAGACACGATTGCTTTATATGATTGATGAACAGATTTAGGCCCAATCCCAATTCTATTTTATACCCCTTCCCCTTCCCCCTACGCCTACCCCTTCCCCTTGCCCCTTGCAGTTTGCTGAAAATATTCCCCTAAGAAATGGGACACCACTACTAGACCATTACATGTCGTCATAAGTCGTCGCTAGCTCCTGCGTCATAGATGCGCCGATGTTTATCACACACTTCTAAGATGCCATCAATAGCTGTAGTGATCTCTGTTGCTTGGGCGACAGCTACATACAATACTGATGAATAAGCACGCAAACTGAATGCACTTTTTGTTTATATCATGTAACGTACACGTATTTATGGACGTAACCACAACAAAACAATACATTAATCAGGCATGCGGCAAAAAGACAAGTTAGCTGCCACCGGATTTGAATTTATGTTGTCAAATCAACGCGGGTTTCAATAAAATATAAAAAAATATGTTGTGGAACTATCATAAAGTAAAAAACATTACCGAACTTTTTTCATAGCGATTTTAACAAATCTTTTTTCGGAGAACATAACCGTATACATGAACACAAGATTAAAGGCAACATAAAACAAGTGATTATTTATTACTAAAATACTGTTTACCGTAAAAAAATACTTACATTTATGGGTCTCTCTGCTCGCTCGGTCGGCCATGTTGGAAATTTATCATACCCCTTCGTCTGAAGTGTGGTCCCGAAAAATCTTCGTTTGAAGGGCTACCTGGCCCTTCCCCCTACCCCTTCCCCTCCAACCAAATGAGAATTGGGACACCCCTACCCCTTCACGTGAACGTGCGAAACAAAGGGGAAGGGAAAGGGGTAAGGGGTAGAATTGGGATTGGGCCTTAATTTAGGCTTTTATTCACAAATTTTATTCACATTCATCAACTCGCACAGTTGTGGTAAACAGAAACTCAAACATGTTTGCTTGATGCGTGCGAGAACTAATGAGGTTCATTCTCGTGTGTCACGCAGCATGTTTGAGCTTCCACAAGAGGTTTGTTCTCACACATCAAGCAGGTTCGGTTGAGCTTCTTTTTATGTTTGCTGATCAATGTTTAAATGTGAATAAAAGCGTAAATTTAATCTGCTTATCATATAAAGCGATCAAGTCTCTTTTGAATATTTGGACTAAACCACTCAATTCATATGGATTAGTTTTACTATCTCTTTATGAACTTTTTGAAGCATCAAATTTTCAGTTGTGAAGGCAATCTATGGAGGGACAGCTCACAGATGTCATCAAAAAGATCCTCATTTGTGTTCCGAAGATGAACAAAGGTCTTACGGGTGTAGAACGACATGACGGTGAGTAATTAATGACAGAATTTTAATTTTTGGGTGAACTAACCCTTTAATGTTTTTATAGATATAAAAAACATTGCTTTTTGACCCCTAGGTTGATTTTACAGAGAACTAGAGGGCTAGTCTACAATATATAATGTTACTGCAGTGCAGGCTAATTGATATAACTTGCAATAGGTACAGTAACAGCTCAAACAGTAGAGCAGGCACAAGCAATGGCAAGATCATGGGTTTGATTCCTAGGGAAAGCAAGAACTACTAAAAAATGTGTAGTTTAAAAGCAGTATAAGTTGTTTTGGATAAAAGTGTCTGCCAACTGCAAAAATGTAAATGTTAATTTTACATACAATTTTAAAATTGCCTAATTTGTGTGCTTGTTGAATAATGATTACCAGTCCATCATCCAGCCCTGCTCATTTTGAGACTAACACCTAATAATGGATGCTATTTTCTATCTGCAGTAAAATAAAGATGTGTCACCTGACACATTTGTTTTGATTGTGTTGCGTGCAGACAGGAAACTGTTTCACCTCTTCATTTCAGAGAAAACGAAACCTCAGTGTAGATAAGGCGCTGTGTATTTCTTTCTGTCTGTCTCTACAGTGAAATGGCAGAAGCTAAAATTTCAGTGGATCGGGATCAGTTCAGCTGTTTAATCTGTCTGGATCTACTGAAGGATCCAGTGACCATCCCCTGTGGACACAGTTACTGTATGAACTGTATTACAGACTACTGGAATGATCAGACGAGAGTTTACAGCTGCCCTCAGTGCAGACAGACCTTCACTCCAAGACCTGCTTTAGGTAAAAATACTATGCTGGTTGAAGTGGTGGAGAAACTGAAGCAGACTAAACAGTCTCGTCCTGCTTTCAGTTATGCTGGACCTGGAGATGTGGGGTGTGACTTCTGTACTGGAAGGAAACGCAAAGCTGTAAAGTCCTGTCTGATGTGCCTGGAATCTTACTGTCAAAGTCACTTTAAGTGTCATGAAGAATCTCCTTTAAAGAAACGACACAAAGTGACTGATGCCACTGGACGACTGCAGGAGATGATCTGCCCTCAACACAACAGACCTTTGGAGGTTTTTTGTCGCACTGACCAGCGATGTATTTGTTTGATGTGTGTGATGGATGAACACAAAAGTCATGATACTGTTCCAGCTGAAGCAGAGAGGACAGAGAAACAGGTGTGAACTGAAAACACATTAATAAGCTATGCTGATTCTTGCAATCATTATGTTATTATGCAGTTAATGATGACATTATTACACAATAATATTAATGTTTATATTAATATTAATATTAAGATAGTTGCAATATCCAGAAACCATTCAAGCAAAGTGATTTTTAAACTCCTCTAGAAAAAGGTTGGAGAGATACAAGGAAAATTCCAGCACAGAGTCCAAGAAAGACAGAAAGAGCTTCAGGAGTTCAGAGAGGCTGTGGAGACTCACAAGGTGAGATGTTTAATCACTGAGCGCAGTGCTGGCCCGCTTTCCCATCCCACTGAAACCCGCAGTGTTTTACATGCTGACCCGCGTGAACGGTCTGAATGTCTTTGTCTCCTAACAGCGTTCTGCACAGGCGGCAATGGAGGTCAGTGAGAGGATCTTTGCTGAACTGATCCGCTCTATTGAGAGAAGCCGATCTGAGGTGACACAGATGATCAGAGATCAGGAAAAGGCTGAAGTGGGTCAAGCTGAAGGACTCTTGAAGCAACTGGAGCAGGAGATTGATGATCTGAGGAGGAGAGAAGTAGAGCTAGAGCAGCTTTCACACACAGACAATCACATCCGTTTCCTACAGGTAACAGATCTGAATAACAAGACTGCTGTCATAAGCAATGTCTTTCCTAATTTTACTGTAAAAACTATTATCTAAGCCACTAAAATAATAATCCATATCTGTCAGATCAATTTGCTTTCCCAGATCTCAGAAGATAACTGCTTTGTCTGGTATTCAAAATCAAAAGCAGTTCATGTTTTGTCTGATACCAGTTAACATTATTTATTATTATACCAACACAAAGGCAATAGAGAGTTTCTGTAGATTTACTGTTTCACAACATCACATGCACACAGATGGCTTAAGTACTCAAATTAGAACATTAATGTTTTTTCATAAACATTTTTTTCTATACTGGTTAAAAGTCTCTTTACAGCCTGATAGCAATCAGTAATTAACATGGTCTAAATAACTACTTTGAAAGTCTCAGGGCCTTAAAATGTTCATCCAATCATTGCATTCGGACTGAATGCAGGATGTCATGAGGGAGGGCGGTAAGGAGGGCACAGTAACTGGCACCGGCCCTAATCAAACAACAGAATACAAAGAAAAAACCCTCACTGCCGTTGACTGAATAACTTTTTTAACTTTAATAAGGATTAATCTATGTTTAATTTATACAATGAATACTATGCGTTATTTTTTCTGTACCTGAAAATTTTGAATCCTACCTATATTTTTTTCTCTATAAAGCTTAATCAATTTATAATGATTTTAATCAACACTAACAAATAGTATTACTTATAGCCTAATGCTTAACAGATTAGAGCCTCAGAGCTGCTATTCATCTTTAAAAATGGTTTGACTGAACAAGTAAGAATGCAATTCTTAATAGTAACAATCAGTTTACCTTGACAGGTATGGTAACTTAAAGGCACACTATGTAAATTTTCACCTCTAGAGGTCCCTTATTCAAAACAAAGGCGTAGCTTGATGACGCCTTGATTTCACGGAATGATGGGAGGTGTTGTCTTCATGTCTACAGCCAGTGGAAAATAATTGGAATGGGACTCGGGCAGAAATCATGTTAATGGATGAGATTATTAACGTTACTGTAGTATGAAGCAGAGCAGGACCGAGTGCTGAAACAAGGTCGCTAGAGTGATTGCTAAATTATTATACCATTTTATTATAATGCGGGTTTGATGTCATTGATAGGCGACGCATGGACACGACCTGTGTCCTGGTTAAAATTGCTTATTTCTCTGGATAAACATTCTTGGAAATATTTGGGATAATGTAAGTACACAAAATAACAAAATAAAATAACATCATAAAGTATAACATCAACAATAAAATAACATCAACAAAATAAATAACATTGTTCTAGTGGTTTTTGGATATTTTAATCCAAAAATCTTACATATTGTGCCTTTAAAAGCATTCTTGCACCTTTTATTGAAAGAAGCCTACTTTACCTGTTGACACATGCCTTTCCATTTATAGACCAGATGTGTGTGATGCTCAAAAGGGCATTTTCAAAGGTTGTTTGACAACATGCTTTATTTTTGTCGCTCTGCTAGGTGACTAGTAGAGCAGAAACAGCTATACTCCAACTATACTCCAACTTTAATAAAGCACAAATTAGTGGTCAAACGATATGGAGTAGGGTGGCTGATGGCTGATATGCTATCACACTGTTTACAGTGCAATTTGAAGATAACAGATGCTGCAATTAAATTTATATTTATTTAAAAAAATATTCAAGAATCAATATAAGAAAAAGAATCAATATAAATAACTTTTATATAATAACTTTTATTAAGAAGAACTTTAACAGTACTGCATTTTCTACAATGCTTAACGGATCATTAGTGAAGACCACTAAAGTTAGAAATTAAAAAGTTAGAAAATTAGTTTATTAATTAAAAAATCTTTAAAAGTGACCCCAAGGGTTCATATTCCCCTGGTTGACAACCCTGGTGTTGTATGTGAAATGAATACAGATTAATTTGGAAAAGTAAGTGCAATAAATATCTAGGGGAGGGAGGACGCTGCTAATGATTTTTTTTTGTGATTTGTATCTTTAATATTTCTGTTCATTTATTCTCTCTAGAACTTCCAGTCTCTCTCTGAACATCTGGAATCCACAGATGTATCCAGCGTTAAAGTCAGTTCTGTCCTCTCTTATAAAGATGTGAGAAAACCGGTCTCTCAATTGAAAGAAAAACTGGAGAAGTTCTGTAAAGAAGAGATGAAAAAAATATCTAGTCGAGGTAAAGTGACAGTAACAGTTACTTCAGAAATGAGTTACATTATTTAACAAGGGACAAGAAGCTTGAGCAAGTTAAAAAATAAATATGAAAGTGCATATATAAATTTTTGAATAATTATTACAATGAATAATTTAGAATTATTTGTTTACATTTAATAATTTAGCAGATGATTTTTTTTATTATATATATATATATATATATATATATATATATATATATATATATATTTCAGAATATAAATAGAATATTAAATGTTAGTATTAATGGGTCAAGTGTTGATGAAACGGATGAGCCTTTGTCGTTTCTTGAAAATGGCTAAAGACTTAGCTGCTCGAATTGAGATAGGCAGGTCATTCCACTAGCAGCGAACAGGCCCACGAAAGTGAATTTTTGCCTCTTTAGAATGGCACCACAAGGTTTTTATAACTATTCTAATTATGTATATGTGTTTATTTTCTTAGTAAGAAACATCAACATCATTTCCAGTAACGAACCCAAGACTAGGAAGGAGTTCCTACAGTGTAAGTCACTATGAAAACACAAAGACACTTGCATATGTTTCACAAGATTCTCAATAAGCATAATTGTGCTGAGCTAATCAAATTTTCTATTCCATAACCCCAACCAAATGTCTAAGAAATAAATATTCCACCTTATTTTAGCCTAGACAAAGAAAATGCTGACTATTTTTAGTCTTTACAAAATTCGAAACACAAGAGACACATATTCAGTGTTCAGAACAATATTGAGTGGAGAGTTGAGAAGACCACATAAGGTTATATGGCAAGGTACTGAATGAATGAATGAATGAATGAATGAATGTATAAGTGGTTTATGTCCCTATTACACCTAATTTTCATGGTTAAATAAACATTACATAAAAAAGAGAGACCAAATACAATTCTATTTGGTATTTTTTACACTATGTAATGTTTTTATTAAAACCAAATATAAATTTAATCAAGTTAGTGTTTTTACGCATTTTTACATTTATTCCAAAATAATAAATAAAGGCAGTAACAATTTAAACAGTATATTTTTATTTGTGAACTAATGTTTAGTTTTTCTTTTTAATAGTCATCTTATTTTCAGCAGTCATCAAGCTTGTTCACAATGGTCACAGACACTGACACGAAGATGTACCTTTAATTTCCCCACGCTGATTGCACACTAAAAACCCCTACGGTCATGTATTCCGGCAATTTCTAATTTGATTTTGACATGACATTAAGCGAAGATATTGAAATGGCTGAGTTGTTTACTTACTTTTTAAATCAGGCTTCCCATTAACACCATCATTGTCTTCATTCAAGCCACTTCGAGAATGTGAACCAATCATAACTGATCATATCCAATCATAGCGTGATGGAGGCATTGCCTCCTTTCATGTGACTTTCCCCCATTCATTCTCAATTACCCCCCACTAAACCCATCGCACTCTTTGTCAATGGGTTCAGGGAAGGCAATCCTCCCACTGTAACTTTACCTGTGGGTGTCGCTGTTGGACAGTGTTACTTTATAAAAACTGCATGTGTCAGGACTCAGGTTTGATCTGTCCCTTTTCTCTTGCATAACTTTTTGTTTTTCTTTCTGCACGTGGCGGTCGCTCTCAGCTGATCGCACTCTGCAATCAGTGTGGCTGCTTGCGCTATATCGCAGCTGTTTGTTATTTTCTTCCGGATTTCTCTGCTATTTAATCTCCTGTTTTCTTTCTTTTCTTTGCCAGTGTGTTTTGTTTCCCGTACAATTCACACGTACCTTTTTTTTTGTTAACCAGTTTTCAGTCTTGTCGTTTGGTGTTTCTTTGTGTTATCTGCCCAGTTGTTCCGTTGGATCTTCGGATGGTCTGAAACCCTTGACCAACGGATTTCCCGGTCGCGACTTCACGCATCTAATGCAACTTATTCTTCAGGAATTTCCTCTTGTTGTGGTGGTCGGTCTTGACTGATCTTGATTAACTGCTATTTGACAGTTATCATGGACTGGGATTAATTCTTTGTTCATCTGCTGTTCGCCTGGACTTTGACCTCTTGCCTGTTTGATTCTCCTCCCTGCATTTCCTGTGGATTAGATGCTTTGTGGACTGATTATCTGGTTTCTTGCTCTATTGAGTCAAGTTTGGCCCTGAGCTTTGCGCTCATTGTCATTATTTGAGCTTAATTAATAACGTTTATTGAGTACATCTCTACACTCAGCTCACGGGCCAGTTGCAGCAGCTCCAAATGGCCAGTCAGAACACAGTACCGCCTGCGCCAGCAACTGCTGGTCTTTTGCCCAATGTCCGTGAGCCACGCATTAACAATCCCCCAGTTTATGCAGGTGAGCCAACTAATTGTCGCTCTTTTATCATTCAGTGCAAGGTGGTCTTTTCACTCCAGCCACGGACCTATGCTTCAGACCGGTCTAGAGTAGCTTATATCATCTCTCTCTTAGCTGGACGGGCTCGTGACTGAGGTGCTGCCGTGTGGGAGTCTCAAGACCCATGCTGTGATGATTAAGGTATTTGACTGGTCAGTATTTGGTAAAGAGGCCTCCCGGCCACTGGCAGCTCTTCGTCAAGGCAGTAGATCGGTAGCAGATTATGCCATTGAGTTTAAGACGCTTGCTGCCACAAGTGAATGGAATCCAGTGGCACTAGCGGCGCGCTTCTTGGATGGATTGGTGGAGGAGGTCAAAGATGAGATCTATGCTTGCGATCCCCCAGAACTGCTGGACAACATCATTGAGCTTGCCATTCGACTTGATTCTCAGATGGAGCTTAGACGTAAAGTTCGGGGACATTCCAGCAGGTCACGGGCCGAGCTTTTTTCTTCTCCACTTACTTTCCGAGTCTTGGAGTCATCTGATGAACCAGAGCCCATGCAGGTGGGTAGAATGTGTCTCTCCGCCGAAGAAAAGCGAAATCGTGTGCACAATTTACTAATTTGTTCCCTCGGTTTATAAATCATGTGCACAATTTAAATAAATCGAGGGAACAAAATAGTAAATTGTGCACACGTTTTAGTAAATCGAGGGAATGAATTAGTAAATTGTGTGCACGTTTTATTAAATCGTAGTTCTTTTTGCTCAGCAGGTGTTTTCGTCTTGGAACTCTGTCATGCTGGTCATTTTTGCCCATTCTCTTTCTTATGGTGGAGTCATGAACACTGACCTTAACTGAGGCAAGTGAGGCCTGCAGTTCTTTGGATGTTGTTGTGGGGTCTTTTGTGACCTCTTGGATGAGTCATCACTGCACTCTTGGGGTAATTTTGGTCAGCCGGCCACTCCTGGGAAGGTTCACCACTGTTCCATGTTTTTGCCATTTGTGGATAATGGCTCTCACTGTGGTTCGCTGGAGTCACATTTAGAAATGCCTTCATAACCTTTTCCAGACTGATAGATCTCAATTACTTTTTTTCTCATTTGTTACTGGATTTCTTTGGATTTCAACATGATGTGTAGCTTTTGAGGATCTTTTGGTCTACTTCACTTTGTCAGGCAGGTCCTATTTAAGTGATTTCTTGATTGCGAACAGGTGTGGCAGTAATCAGGCCTGGTGATAAACCACAGTTAAGTTTGGATTTTGTTTTCCCTTCATAATAAAAACCTTCATTTAAAAACTGCATGTTGTGTTTACTTGTTATCTTTGATTAATATTTAAATTTGTTTGATGTTCTGAAACATTAAAATGTGACAAACATGCAAAAAAATAAAAAACACTTTTTCACACCACTGTATGTTATATATATTAAAAAAAAAGCTCATCTTACCCCAATCTCCCCAAATGTCAGGAAACACAATTCCTGGCTGCATGCCAATATCCATGGATTCTTTGGGTTATGTTTCTTTGACATGTCGCAAGGAACATTTTCTAGCCCAACCTTTAGTATAATCGTTTGTTTTACTCGCATTTTCGCAGTTTCCCCTATTAAATCATGCAGCAGGTTCTTTTGCCACTCAGTCCAGCTGAGGGAGCACATTCCGGCGGGAAAGTGACGTCTATGCATACACTCTATTCCGCCACTCCCACTTTTAATACTTCACTCTTTCGCATTTTGTCATCTGACTTCCGCTAAACTGACGCGGCACATCCGGTAGCTAGTTCAGTAGTTAGAAGATTGTTTATAGCTAGCTATAACTTTAGCTAAATAACAAATAACGTTAATGATGAAAAGAGAAAACTTTATACGATGATCAGATGGTCTCATATCGTCCCATCCATCGTCATTGTTAACATGGGTAGACGATATGAAGTGGCCAGAGGTAACCTTTGGGGACTGTTGATGGAGCAGCATGTAGAGGGTGTAGGTGAAGACTGGAACTATTTTAAATAAGTTTTGTTAAACAAGAGATAACTTTGTGATTAGTCTTTTAGAACATATAATTTAATATAAGTTGTATAAAATCAGTTGTAAGAGTGTTATCAAGAAGCTAGAGACACCTTTGACTGACCTTTATGTAGAGGTAATATTTCACCATTTAATTTTCATATGTAATAAACCATGATGGAATTAATTTGCAAACTTGACATGATTTATTCCATTTAAATCAGAAAACTTAATTCATTTAAGTTTTTAAGGGGAATCTACAGAGCTCACATTATATGGTTTTATAAGAAATTACTGACAGCTAACATCTGGCCACATTGTAAAGATAAACAAACAAACAAAAAACTTCACAACAGATAACATCTGGTTACATTGTAAAGATTAAAAACATCACAACAGATAACATCTGGTCACATTGTAAAGGTTTATAAAAATAACAATTTACAGATAGGTAACATCTGGTCACATTGTAGGTTAAAAAAAAAACCTTCAAAACATAACAGCTGGTCACATTAGGTTTAAAAAAATAACTGCATACACTATTTACACTGATTAGTTAAAGCAAAACTACTGCACAGACAGACGTGGAACGCACCTACAAATCAGCACTTATTCATCTTCTACATCTACAACAGAAATTCTGTTGCTTAGAAGATTACACGGCATGTTAAACCTGTGCAAATTTAGGGCATTTTTGTGTAATGTTTTGTAGAAAACACTGAGAAAATTGGAAAGTGTGTGAAAACAGGTGAAATGTGTTTAGTTTTGAGAAATGTGTCATATTAAGAACTGAATTAATGTTTTGCGAAATTGTGCCAATTGAATCAGTTGTATTAAAAATACTGTAACAAAGTTCATAAATTGTGCATATATACTGTATATACAGTGTATGACAAAAGATAGTATTTTACATTTGTCATATCCCTGTGTAGTTTGGCGTGCTAATCATTTGATGGTTTTTGTGTAAAGCTTCTATTCAAAAACACCACTCCACAACACTCCTCTGAAAATGAACAGACTCATACAAAATGCATGTTAATGCATTACATTATGTTGTTAATGATGAGTTAAATGATTGTGTTTTTGTCTCCATCAGATTCCCATCAGCTCACTCTGGATCTAAACACAGTGAATAAGCAGGTTCATCTGTCTGAGGATAACACAGTGGCTGCATACACTGACACAGTCCAGGCTTATCCTGATCACCCGGACAGATTTGATGTTTGGCCTCAGGTGTTGTGTAGAGAGAGTGTGTGTGGACGCTGTTACTGGGAGGTGGAGTCAAGTAATGGTATGGGAATATCAGTGTCATATAAGAGCATCAGAAGGAAGGGAAAGAGTAAAGAATGTATCTTTGGATTTAATGATCAGTCCTGGAGATTGTCCTGCTCTGCCAGTTACTCATTCTTGCACAATAGCAAAACAGTTAAACTCCCTGTGATCTCCAACTCGTCTAGAATAGGAGTGTATGTGGATCACAGAGCAGGAACTCTGTCCTTCTACAGCGTCTCTGACACAATGACCCTCATCCAGAGTCCAGACCACATTCACTCAACCGCTCTATTTTGGGTTTTGGCTTTATACATCAACAGGGAAACTGTGTAATATAAGAGAATAGGTAGGCTAATAGAAATCCTACAAATAATTTCATATCTCATGCTTGAGCTACATGTTGAATCACTTACAGTAAGAGCTTTGTTTTGGGCTTAAATACTAGCTGAATTTATGTCACTGAAATAACATATAAGCAAATGCTGTAAGCATGTGGTGTCGATTTATTTTTCTGCTTGCTGGTGGGTGCCCACCCTCCAGTACACTGCCAATATAATTGTTTCATATATTAATATATATATACATTTGATTTTGTTGTACATTGTTATTGACCCAGCCAGTATAGTGACAATGAAAGCGCTCAAGCTGAATATCAAATCTGAATGAAATATAGTAATATGTAAACAATATGATTTAGGCTATGCATACTGTTTGGTATGGGTTCGATACAGCAGGGGGAGACAACTAAACATAAAATTGCTTCTTATATTAAACAGTGGTTTATTGAACAAACTGTGTCTCTGTCTTTAAATAAATTAAATAACTAAAAGTTTCTTAAGGATATATATTTTTTTTAATCCGGAATTTGTGAATCAGCTGATAGCGGAGCTTACGGAGCCTGCCTGAACTAACACAGAATGCTTGATTTTGCAACTGTAGCGAAAATTAACTCAAAGGGGAAATATTAATAATTATTCATAACTCATTATGATTATTAATTATGATTAATTATGAATATGCAAATCCGTTAATCAGACTAACTGGACGTAGCTACATTAAAAGTAACATTACAATCAGTTAACCTGTTCGTCCAGTGAACGCTCAGTGTTGATTGTTTATTAATTCTAAGAAATGTCAATTTCCAAGTTATGGAAAAATAATATTTCTTATTGTACTGTACTACTCACGTAGTCCGGATCTATCACTTAAGAGGCAATTCATTAGCAGACGGAGTCAGAACCAAACGTGTATTGTGCACAATCTTTATTAACTAACTCACAAACACATAACTAAACTAACAAACACATAACATAACATACATAAAGGGTCACACACACACACACACACACACGCAAGTCAGAATGAGTAATGATAGTGTTGAACCGGAAGAGTTGCTGTTACTAGAGCTACATGAAATGTCAAAGGCAATCTGGAAAGGACTCATCAGTTTCTTTTAGCAATAGCAAAGGTAAAGTCTTTACAAATCAATACTAAATCGCTGTTTAGCATTAAAATGTACGATACTTGCAAGATGCCTTTAGGCTGAAGAGCGTCGGATCTGCAGGATGAGGATAACTCTTGAAGTTATCATCTGAAGTTGTTGCCAGTCTGTTGGGTGATGAGCACATGGCTGGGTGTTGTAGGCCAGGGGCCTACCAGCCTTGCGGCCGGGCCTAGAGAGGCCGGCCGCAAGGAGATTTGTTCGGTCCAGAAGCAAGGAAGAAGAAGAAGAGGGAGTGGCACTGTTCGCTGGTTTTTAACCTCTGGTCAAAGTCACACCTCTCAGTTGTTGACCGGACCAATGAAGATGTTGTAATTCTGGGTGGCAACACCCCTCCTGTCAGGGCTTTTACAACCCAGAAAGATTAACAAGCTGAGTTCTTGAATCAGAACTATTAAATATTCTTTTAATACTGATGTGTTGCACAGGTATGGATGTACCGCATACACAAACATTTAAATCTTCCCGCTACGAACGTATAGACACTAAACATGGCATGATTGAAGTTACCGTGCAGGTCATAACATTTAACAATCATCAAACATGTAAATACAATGAGTACAATACAACATCAGTAATAATGGATACCATTCCTGAGAAGGATTCATTTATAGCACAGTCTGTCTATACATTAATGCCATAGAGTCTGTGTTCTGTGTGGAAAATGAAGGGAAGATGCAGATTTTCTGTGTCTCTACTCTGTTCTCCATGCGGCAACCACATTCCTCAGCGCAATAAACTTGTAACTGAAAACTTCCCGGGGGATGGGGACAGACTCCAGAGTGAGCTTAAAACTATTGGTTAACTAACCAATAATTGTGTCTGATTTGCCTCAGTCATTACACAACTGTAAAACATTTTGCAAAACACAGTTCTCTAAATTAGAAATTAAAATGCCATACCTATGTACTAAATACCAATCCAGTGCTCTCATGTGAAAACACTTCATTTTCACTTAGAAATCATAGTCAGTAAAATACACAAATGACAATACAATGTTTCAAGAAATAAATAAATCCTCCTTGCATTTCTGTTTGCTTTTGCATGTTGTGTGTTCTGAGAAAGTTTAATGAAAAGGAGCTACAGTATAAATTCAGAAATGGCATAAGCAATTATCAAGAACTTTCATTTTACACATATTTTTGAGTAACTAAACCAGGGGTGGGGAACGTTGATCCTGGAGGGCCACTGTCTTGGAGAGTTTAGCGCCAGCTCTAATTAAACACACCTGACCTGAAGCTAATCAAGGTCTTCAGGATTACTAAAGTTACAGGCAGGTGAGTGTTTTTTAGGGTTGGCGCTAAACTCTGCAGGACAATGGCCCTCCAGGATCAGCGTTCCCCACCCCTGAAATATATACCTTTATAAAGAGGCAAGTAAATGCTTCATGTTTAGCAACAAATGAAGGAAAAAAAAATATTTTCATATATTTCATTTTCATATAATAAATGTATATATATTCATATAGTTTCATTTTCATATACTAATCGCTACTATGTTAATGTTATGTAGTTCCAAACGTAGGTTCGGGAGGAACTTAAACATTCAGTCCTGTCAATCACTATTACGAGGGTATATAAGCAGCAGTCACTGTGTCATCCCAGTGCAATTCTTCCAGCATCCCTCCTCCTCCCCATCTCCTCCTTTATTTCTCTTATTCTCCCTCTATGCAATACTGTTATAGGGTGGTTTAACTTGGAGCTCAAGCCAAGCCTCAGGTTCGAGCCTCCTTCGAGGACAGCAAGCCAAGTTTGTTTTACCATTAACCATTCAGACTGAATGGGCAGGTGAACTTGTGATATATAAGGGCATAAAGCTCCTTCTTCCCTCAAACTCAGAGACTCGTACAACATGCGCACAAACTGATCAAGATTTAAATTAAATGATTGTAGGGGTTTTTATCACTGTTAGATTCCCGTCAGTTCTCTCTGGATCTAAACACTGTGAATAAACATGCCGAATGCTCATTCTGGCACAATTATAAAGAGACTGAACTCCCTGTAATCTCCAGCTCCTCTAGAATAGGAGTGTATGTGGATCACAGAGCAGGAATTCTGTCCTTCTACAGCATCTCTGACACAATGACCCTCATCCACAGAGTCCAGACCACATTCACTCAACCGCTCTATCCTGGGTTTATCAGGGCTCGTCAGTGAAACTTTATCATCTTATACAATAGATCTCTACAAATAACATTGTCATTATCATAGTGAGATAATATGGAGTATTTTATTTGCTAATCAAGTATTTACAGGGGCTAGAAACCCTTGTTATTAGCGACACCAGTGGCCGTTAAGTGTTTGCACTCGTGCACATGTACGTACAAGAGGCTGAACATTAGCCTGGATGCCAGCCGAACTTAGCCCCGCCCACAACATTTTGAGGTCGGGGAGTTCGGTCTGGACTCGATCCGTAGAGGATTAATTATGCCCGAACAGAAACTGTTCGGACCAATCACATTGTCAGGGCGATGATTGACAGATTATCACCAGAAACTTAACCAGCCACGTCATCAAAGAGCGCTTGGGGAGTGTGATTGACAAGCGATCTAACCAATCAGAACGCCGCAATCGCCATTTTGTCCGACAAAGCAGTCAGGAGTTAGAAGATTAACCTCGGTGGAGTTAAACTTGAAAAATTGTGCATATTGACGTCTTTCCGAGTTTGAAACAACATTCATTCTCATGTTCATTCATGTTTATTTGATGCTATAAATGGACTAGTAGGAAGAGATGATCGGTTCACGAGCCTCTTGAGCTGAGGCGCTACAGCAATCTGTCACGGTCATGGTCACAACCCATTAAAGAGCCACAAAACGGTTTTTATTGTTTGAATTTTTTTAATAACTACACAGTTTGAAAGCTGGGACTTTGTTTAATATCATAACTATCCTGCTCTGTCTCGTCTGTCGATGTGTTGTCAGTTTCCTCTTTGCTCCGCGATGTATTTTCCACTCTGTGTGGCGTGACAGCGCCACGGCTTGTCGGACAAAGCAACAGTAACTAAGGGGGGCGGGTCTTTGCGAAAGGTCAATTAGTTTACAACAATGATGGCTGTTGAAGAACTGAGATGTGTAGGTTCCGCCATCGCGTCCGTTATAGAAGATATCGACAGCGCATTAATTTTAAAAAAGGAACAGAGGACCGCGATCAAGGCATTTGTCGATGGGAAAGATGTCTTTGCCGTCCATCCTACGGGATTCGGCAAAAGTTTGATTTATCAGCTGGCCCCGATGGTCGCTAAGAAGAGTTCTGTTGACAACTATGTGTCGCTCAACATACGTCACTTACTCTGTAGCTCTGATTGGTTGTAGGTCTATCCAATTGAGGTCTTTCCTGGATCGGTTGAAATACGCCCCCATAATCAAAGCCCAATGGAGGCAGTATCAGACTCATATTCGAACTAGAATTGAGTATGACCATGTCAGGCTAGCTGAACAAGATTCAAGGCCCCAAAACTCACGGCGAAGATTTGTTTTTGCTTAGTGGTAAAAAGATGTTTGAAATGCCTTTGCAGCGATGTACTGTTAAAGAATATCCCGATGCCTTTCATGCTGCTGAGTGTTTGCTAAATGCCGATTGCATTTAGATGAATATGCAAATATGTGCTGCGCGCTTTCATCTCAACAACAAAATAAATGCACAACAAAATAACAGTGCTGAGAAAACAACAGTTAAGAAAGCATTTGATCGTAGCGATGTGGATACGTTTTTACCAGGTCTGAAATTCACCGGCATCAGATGATGAAGTAATTAAATGAAGTGATGAAGTGATTATTACACTGTTATGAGAGTTTAAGTATAACTGAGACTATAGACTATATAGATCTGGCTATGTGAGACTATAGTTTAAATGAATCCCTTTTCTTTGCATGACACATTGACATTACAGTAGAATATCTCAGCATTATCCTGAACATTGTGTAAGCATTTATTTCATGTGTCATAGAACAGAAGAGAGGATCTCAGGAGTGTGCGTAAATGTCATACTATTTTTTTCTGGCAAAAACCTCCCAAGTCCTTCACATAAAAATCAGTCTACAGGCTTACATAGACAATCTAGGAAGTCAGGGAAGGTCTCATTCTTTTGAGTTTTGGGAATAAAAAAAGTGATTCATTCTTGCAAATTCTTACATATATAGCCCCTTAAATTTTTAAAAATTGTAACTCCTGTAAAGGCACGTCATATATTATTAGAACTTATCCCAGGCTTCTTAATCATACTATTCTACTTGGTAATCATGATATTCTGTATTTACACAATAACTAAATCTGAGTGAAAATCTGAGAAAAATATTTTTTCATGTTAACGACAAATAATATCAGTTCACTTTATGTAATTACATTTATGTTTTTGTCTCATATTGTTTTTTAATATATTTGGGTTATTCAGATATTGCAGTATCATTCTCTGCTTTTGCTTTGTAAATCTGCTTTTTATTACATGCAATGTGAAAAATTAATAAATGTGAATATCCAAACACTGTTTTTGTCCTCATCGAAGCAAATTAAGTCAGCATGATTAAACAAATAGAGTTAATTGAAATTAGTAGTGACTCTGGGCAAATATTAAATTTTTAATTTGAAATATTCTCATGCCAGTTGCAGTTCATGTGAGTTCAGTGGTTCTATCTTAATATTATAAAGAGAGTGATGCGCGGGTTGATCCAAAACGGTTACAAGTCATCCAAAAATATTTTTAATGATATTCGGGTCGCGGTCGGTCGGGTCGTTTGAAATAAAGATGCCAATTAAACTTTTGTAATTTTCTGTTTTACTTACTAAAGGTTTCAGTTTTACTTTCATGGGTATTTGTGAACATTATGGATATTGCAGCCTCAGTCTTTGGCTTAGCCTACCTGTTTTTGTTCGTCTAAAATGCGTTAATAAATACTTTAACAACATATTCTATCCCTGCATTTTGTGCTTGTGAGAGCTTCAATTGGGCATTCACGTGGCGAAATAGCCTAAGCCTACTAATACAAGTGGGAAATCCTTATTTACCTTTTGAATGTTGAGCGTTATTAACTTTTGAATAAATGCTGACGCGGGACAAAATGCCCAATTTCCCAACACGTTGAACTGAGCAATGAAATTGTACCATTTTACTTTTAAACGCATATAGCGTAATTTATGTATTTTCTGAGAGGGGGCGGGATTTTTGTTGGGAAAGTCGGGGGAGAGATGCACACTTCGATTAGACTGGATAAACACATGCAGCATAATTGTTAAGAAAATGAAACGAAATAAATGAATAAATCAAGCCTTTGTTACATAACACTAGGCTATATCATACAACATTCAGAAAAAGAACAGTTTGCGCTCCTAAGGGCTTTCACACTTTTCCAAAAGTGGGCCTTCTCTCAGTTGACCTGCTGATTAATTCTTCAAGCAGGGTCGAAACCATAGACTGTAAAAAAATATGGACGTAGTGTCCGTGACGTCACCCATAGAGTTCTGAATAGCAGTTTTGACGCGCAAATGAGGCCGCGGCCATCTTAGCTGCACATGACCGCACGTCACTCACGGATAACTGAAAATGGGCAAAGAGGCGGGACGAAGTTGGAGCCCATGCGACTTGTTGCTGAAACCACGCCCGCCCTAGCTATCTATCTTAGATACTATCTAAAATATTAATAAAGATAGCAATATCATTAGAAAGTACTAAAGGATTTCTGTCAATCTACGGTGATTTTTTTATGATAACGTTATAGATGCTCCAACACCAGTAGGCTAATTAATTTGTGTGGGGTGTGCAAATAACACAAATCAAATGGGATTTCATACCTTTAAAATGAAATAGAGATCGCGAGATGAATCCAATCCGTGGCACTTGGGTAAAATATATATATATATATATATATATATATATATATATATATATATATATATATATGTACCACCAGATGTATATCTCTCAAATGTTCTCTCAAACTAATGAGCACGTATCCAAAGTATAATTTTTCAAAATAGTGCAGCAGTTTTAGTTATATCCAAGCAGTGCTGTCGGAGTTGTATATCCTCCTGGTATTGTCATTGTAGTAAATCTCAGGAACAAAACTTTTAGCCAATGCCACGACGATCCAACAACGTGTGTTCCGCATGCGAGCACATGTACACAGACTGACATCTGTCTCGAGTATGCAGCAAGCCATATATTGTATAAAATAATACAGAAAAAAGCACAAATACGACTGAGATGCCAAATTCAGCGGCTGAAATGAGCTGCTGAGGTAACATGACGGCTCACAGACAGCAGCGGCATACCTGTCACTCAAGTGACCACGCCCTTAATTATGCAGAACTTTAAGGCTTAATATAATTTAAACGGATGAGCTATAAAAAAATTCACCCCCCTCAGAGTTGTCATGAAGGGCAAATTCGCAGTATAGACCAAAACCACAATATGAACCAGACTGTAAACATGTTTTTTTCTGCTGTAAACTTGGCTAATTTAACATGATGGTCAATGAGATTCTGCTCACTTCTGCACCCTGTCCCTAGCGGCCAGTCGATGAATTGCAGTTTAATTCACTTCCGTATTGGCTTCACGAGAAACAGGGGGAGGTTGTCGCTTGATCAAAACATAAACATCGCATTCATCAATAATATGCATCTAGACAGCTGAAATGGAAAATGATGGGCCGCCTCAAGAACTGCCTGCTCTCGCCGCTGCACCTCTGAAAAAAAAAATGCGGGTCAGGAAGCGGGTCGGGTACAATATTTTCCTTTTTTTTTTTTGCGGTCCGAGTTGCGGGCGGGTTAGTTGAAAACGTCGGTCGGGTGCGGGTTGTTTATACATTGACCCGCGCATCACTGGAGGGTGAGTAATTAATTATTTAAATTTTTGGGTAAACTAACCCTATAAAGCTTTGAATTTTTAAGGGAGCTTTGAATTACAGCGCCACATAATGGTCTGGCATGTATACTACATCGTTTTGAGTCGTTTCAGCGGTTTCGTGTGGATGCAGATATTTTTTGAGACGAGGAAAAAAAAGAAGATCGGTTTAGGGCAGCGGTTCCCAAACTGGGGTATGTGAACAAAATGCAGAGTAGTTCATTTAATTCTACCTTAAAATAATATTAAAATCAAACATGTATTTCTAAATGCCAAAATGTCGTAAATCCAGTACATTTAATCAAATTACCTCATCATTTGCAGTCAAAAATGACTGTATCCACAGAAGCAGCATGGATATGTTAGATTGCGTGCCGAATCTGCTGCCTTAAATCGCGCTAAATTACTGCCGTTCTCGACAATGCACCTTTGTAAAAGTGGGGATTTAACACTCGCATGAAGGACAAATATAGACACAGATAGTGGATTGATATCGATTTAGTCTCGAACTTTCTTCGATACAAAAACATAGCCTACCTTGTGTGAGTTCTTGTATATTGATAACGAGCAAGAATGCAATTGTTCCCAAATATCCACATGACTGCAAACGTGACATTATTATACAACAGGTCAAAAAATATAACATACATTTTAAACACAGCAGTGGACTATTTACTGTATTTTACAATGAAATAATGCTTTTAACGAAAACCACAGCAGAACTACAACACACGTCTGTGTTTCGCGAACAATTCTGCGGCTTTGAACGAATCGTGAGAGTCAATGATTCACAGCCACTTGCTTCGTTACTGAATGAATGACTCGATGACTCACTCATAAAAACAGTGACTTGCTGCCACCTGCTGGCGGTTTTAGTTTAATATTTAAAAGTTTTACTTAGTTTTACCATCATTGCATATTTCTCTATTGAACATTTTTTATTTAAAATATTATTTATTTTATAAAATTATTCATTTAGGTAAAAAAAAAAATGCACTGGAAAATCAATTTAGAGGAGGGCAAATATTGTCCCTTAATGGTAAAGGTGTGACTGCAGTTGAAATGGAAGAGAGGGGGTACGCAGTAGGATGGTGATCCCTTCAGGGGGTACTCCAAGCAAAAAAGTTTGGGAACCACTGGTTTAGGGTAAGCTCCGGCTTTGTGTGGACGTAGCCTACGTCTAGTTGGACGCTTAAACATTTTGAAGTCAGACGCCTCAGACGCGCGTAAAATTCGCTCAATTCGCGCGTCTAAACAAAGTGTGTTCAGACGCGAATTCGCGTCATAGGAGGGGCTTTCATCTCTTTCTGCACAGATCCTCTGAATAAACACGTAATCTCGTCAGTTGGAAACCTGTAGCGGCAATTTAACTCGGTTATGCCGGCCGGCTTTTGCTAGCTAGAAGGTGGGCTAGTATCAACGGCTAAAATCATGCAAAAAGTTGTACAACTAACCAGATTTCCGATTTTTTCGCTTATTCTCTTCCAGGCAAGGTCCTTTTTATTCCTGTCTCGATAAAAATATATATCATAGAGCTCAGGGTGGCCTCACACAGCGACTATTATCTATTATATATATATTATCTTTGTCTGGTATATATCTTTGTTCTGGTCTCCACCGCTGATCACGTCATAAACACGTTACTACCAAAGCAGAGTCCCTGATTGGTGAACGCGCCGCGAATTTACGCCAAAGTTCAGATTTTTCAACTCGGGCGTTTGGGCGTCAGACGCTCAATTCGCGCGTCAGCCGCGTGAACGCTCAATTCGCGCCGCGCCATTCGCGCGTCAACGGCCGATTCGCGCCGCAGGACACCTAGACGCGCGTTTACATTGACTTAACATGTAAATCAGACGCCCCAGACGCGTTCGGTGTGAACGCAGCATAAGAGTGTCGAAAACACCATCTTGTGGCAGGTAAAATTTATAGCAGTCATATACACTATTGCACTACTGTTTTATCCATTCATCACAAATAAAAGCCTGACAACGCTAAATGTGTTAAATTTTCTGATAATATAATTCACATATTAAAGTGTGACAATAAATTGAATTTAATAATAATAATACCAAGTTGTTTGAGGCAAGTAAATGGTGCTCTAATTATTTTATGGTTTTTACTGATTATATGGCAGAATATATGATAAAATAATATATAAATAGTACATGGACGAGCTTCCATAAACCAGTAGAGTGGTCTGGATTCAAACATGCAGAATCGCAAAGTGAAGCATTCACACGACGTGACTGGACAAAAAGTGAAGATTCGTTTTTCGTTGATCACGTGTTTCTCTGAAAACAATATGCGCTGCGTAGCTACTCGATACAAGCTTCAGTGTCATAAATAACATCACTACAGTCCATCCTCCAGCCCTTTTTTCATTGTGAGACTGACACAGAGTTGGTGTTCATTTTCATCTGCAGTACAATACAGATGAGTCACACCGTTTTGTAAGCTATACGTCGCTTAAACAATAGCAAACATTTTAATTACATGAGAAAACAAAACCCTTTTCTCTGTAATGAAAGTTTTCTGGTTTCCTTCGCATAGTGTAGATACGCAGCTGTACATATCTGTGCATACATGCAGGGAAATGGCAGAAGCTAAAATTTCAGTCGCTTGGGATCAGTTCAGCTGTTCCATACATCTATTGAATCTAATGAGGTAAGCCACAAAATAACATGTTTTGTCTTAGTTACATATTTTTACCATGCAATAGTTAGTAATGGATCCTTGAAAGGGACTTTGGTCACACCTACAAACACACCTGTTTTGCACACGTCTCAAAACAGGAAACATTTCTCAGTTGAGAGAAATTGAAACTTAAGTGTTGTTCAGCAGTTGTTTAGCTGTGTGTGTGTGTGTTCGTGCAGTGAAATGGCAGAATCCCGTATTTCAGTAGCCGAAGATCAGTTCAGCTGTTCAATCTGTCTGGATCTACTGAAGGATCCAGTGACCATACCCTGTGGACACAGTTACTGCATGAGCTGTATTACAGACTACTGGAATCAAGATGATGAGGATGAAGTTTACAGCTGCCCTGAGTGCAGACAGACCTTCACTCCAAGACCTGCTTTAAACAAGAATGTGATGCTGGCTGAAATGGTTGGGAAATTGAAGCAGACTAAACAGTCTCGTCCTGCTTTCAGTTATGCTGGACCTGGAGATGTGGGGTGTGACTTCTGTACTGGAAGGAAACGCAAAGCTGTAAAGTCCTGTCTGATGTGTCTGGAATCTTACTGTCAAAGTCACTTTAAGTGTCATGAAGAATCTCCTTTAAGGAAACGACACAAAGTGACTGATGCCACTGGACGACTGCAGGAGATGATCTGCCCTCAACACAACAGACTGCTCGAGGTTTTTTGTCGTATGGACCAGAGATGTATTTGTTTGATGTGTGTGATGGATGAACACAAAAATCACGATACTGTTCCAGCTGAAGCAGAGAGGACAGAGAAACAGGTATGAACTGAAAACACATATAAACAGTGCTAATTCTTGCAGTCATCAGAATCAGAATAACTCATTATGCCAGATATTATGCAGTTAATGATGTCATTATCATGCAACAATATTAATGTTGATATTAATATTAAGGTAGTTGCAATATCCAGAAACCATTCAAGCAAAACAAAATTTTCTCCTCTAGAAACAGGTTGGAGAGATACAAGGAAAATTCCAGCATAGAGTCAAGAGAGACAGAAAGAGCTTCAGGAGCTCAGAGAGGCTGTGGAGACTCACAAGGTGAGTTGTTTAATCACTGAGGAGCACAGTGGTGCCTCACTTTTCCATCCCATTGAATGGCCTGAATGTCTTTGTGTCCTAACAGCGTTCTGCAGAGGAAGCAGTGAAAGTCAGTGAGAAGATCTTTACTAAACTGATCCAGTCCATCAAGAAAAGTCGCTCTGAGGTGACACGGATGATCAGAAATCAGGAAAAGGCTGCAGTGGGTCGAGCTAAAGAACGACTGGAGCAAATGGAGCAAGAGATTGATGATCTGTGGAGGAGAGACGCTGAGCTGGAGCAGCTTTCACAGACAGATGATCACATTCATTTCATACAGGTAACAGATCTGAATAATAATACTGCTGTCATAAACAACATCTCTCCTAATTTGACTGTGATGACTATTATCTAAGCCACTAAAATAATAATACATATATCTGTTAGATCCATTTGCTTTACCAGATCCTGTCAGAAGATATGTTTTGTCTGGTATTCTAAATAAAAACCAGTTCAAGTTTTGTCTGATACCAGTTAACACTATATATTATTATACCAACACAAAGGCAAGGGAGATTTACTGCTTCACAACATCACATGCACACAGGTTGCTTTTAAAGGATGTAGGATTTTTGGATTAAAATATCCAAAAACCACTAGAACAGTGTTATATATTTTGTTGACTTGTGTACTTATATTATCCCAGATTTTTCCAAGAATGTTTAAATCCAGAGAAATAAGCAATTTTTAACCAGGACATGGGCTGTGTCCGTGCGTCACCTATCAATGAAATCATACCAGCATTACCCTTGGTTTCCGGTTTTATTTTGTAGAAACCATGGAAACACTAAAGATGCTTTAATATATTACATGTTTTATTAGACAAGAGAACAAGTTTTGATACATTTATAGACAGAAAAATAATTATTGATGTTACATAGTCTTTATTTTTTTGCCAGTACCATGCTTTACCATGCCTCAGAGAAAAACACTATTTTGTCAAGTAGCTAACATAGCATAGCAAGACATCCAGCATTTACTAATATGATATTCTAAAATAAATCTATCTTACTGCAGTGTGTCTCAAACAAGTGTCTCACAGCAGCCGCCGAGCGAACGCACAGAGTATCTTTATAACATAATTTTCAACATGCTCATATGTATCTAATATGATAAACAGTGCTGTGCTACCTCATATGCTTTTGTTGAGTATTATATTCTTTTCCATCTCACTGTTCAGACAGGCAACAGAATTAATATTTTTTTCTGTCAGACTGAAGTTTTAAAAAACATGTTAATTTTTAAACTTTTTTTTAGTAACAGTCGCATGTCTTTTAAATTGCACTTCTTTTTCAAATTTACATTTAAAGCAGATTCTTTCTTACCTAGTTGCTGGAAAGTGTGTATATCATGTAAGTGTAAATTACTCAAATAGCATGGGAATAAAGAGCCCCCATGAGAACATGATTATAATTAAAGTAGGCAATGTTTTTCATAAACATTGCTGGTTGAAAGTTTATTTACTATGAAAGCTTGTTTTTGCCACCGAAAAAAAGAAAAGAAAAGGTAATTGCGACTTTTTATCACGTAATTGCAAGTTTACATCTTGTAATTCCAAATTATCTATTAATTGTTTTATTCCGTGGCAGAAACAAGCTTCCACACTTTACAACCTGATAGAAATCAATAATTAAAGTGGTCTAAATATATATCTTCTGTGAAAGTCTGAGGACCATAAAATGTTTGTCTATTGCATTCAGACCGAATGCAGGATGTCCTACCTGCCTGTCAACCTATGTATTTGCATACCTCTGCGCAGTAACAGTTCTGGCATATTTGGTGCTCTAGGTGAAATAAGACATGTCAAAAAAATCCAAATGCAGAATTTATTAAATGAATGCCATAGTAACTCAAAACTATTTATAAATTAGGTGGGTAGGGGAGTATAATTAATTTCTTTGTTTGAAGGTGTGTATAGTTTTTACCTGTATTTAGGTGTTTTTTTGTTTTTTTATAACATATATAACATTTGACAGTGGTAGTGAGTAGTCATTACAAAATATACAGATTAATTTGGAAAAAGTAAGTGCAATAAATATCTAGGAAGGAGGACGCTGCTAATGAAGTTTTTGTGTCTTTTTATCTATTAATATTTCTGTATATTTATTCTCTCTAGAGCTTCCAGTCTCTCTCTGAACCTCTGGAATCCACAGATGTATCCAGCTTTACTGTCAGTTCTGTCCTCTCTTATGACAATGTGAGACAACCCGTCTCTCAACTGAAAGAAAAACTGGAGAAGTGCTGTAAAGAAGAGATGAAAAAAATATCTGGTCAAGGTAAAGTGACAGTAACAGTTACTTCAGAAATGAGTTACATTATGTAACAAGGAGCAAGATGCTTGAGCATGGTAAAAATAAATATGTTAGTCTAGCACAGTACACATAGCAAGTTTTTTTTTTTTTTTTTAAATAGAAAAAATAGATAGAATAGAAATGGAATAGAATAGCAATATTAATGGGTCAAGTGTTTTTGGTTGTTTCTTGAAAATGTAAAAGTAAAGGTCCATGAAATAATAATAGTAAGTTATATAATGCCTTTCTGCAGACTCAAGGACACTTTACAACCATTTATCCATAAACATGACAGCAGAAATAAGGATAGGCATACATATACTGTAGATTGTGTGTGTGTGTGTGTGTGTGTTCTCTATACACACAAAAAGATCAGGAGACAGGAAATTAGAAAAACACAGGGTGAAAAGTGTTTTCAGAGGCTTTGAAATCTGTAATGATGAGAGGTTGCGATGTACATTTGGGGTGGGGTGGGGTGGGGTGGGGTGGGGGTGGGGGCGCGCAATCAAAAGTAGATCTGTTTTATCAGTGTTTAGTTCTTGGTCATTCATGCATTTATTTCATCAATGCAGGCTGATATGATATCTCTAGGGAAAGGAGCAGTGCATTTGAAACTAATGTATAACTGTATGTAATCTGCATAGAAATGAAAGTTAAAGCCACGACGATGAATAATGTAACCTAAAGGAATCATGTAAATGATGAAAAGTAAAGGCCCAAGAACAGATCTTTGAGGAACACCATGCAAGACAGGGGCAGTAGTGGACTTAGCCTGATGAATAAATACAAAGTACTGATGGTCCAACAAGTAACACATAAACCAGAACAAAACAGTTCCAGAAATGCCAAGAGCAGAGAGTCGTGTGATGAGAATGGTGTGAGAAATGGTGTCAAATGCAGAAGAAATGTCAAGGAGAATTGAGATGCAGACTGAGCCTGAATCAGCAGCCATGAGAAGATCGTTCACCACCCAAAGAAGAGCTGTCTCAGTACAGTGGTAAGTGCAGAAGCCTGATTAGATTGGTTCATAGAGGCTGTAGGATGACAAATAGTTATGGAACTGAAAGTGATAGCACCACAAGGCACTGTTCACTTGCAGAATGCAAGCTTCTGGGGGGCTCATAAGTCTTAAGTAATGAGTTTTATATCTATTCTAACTACGTATATGTGTTTATTTTCTTAGTAACAAACAACAACATCATTTCCAGTAATGAAACCAGGGCTTTGGAGGCATTACAGTGTAAGACACTATGAACACACACACTTGCATATATGTTTCACGGGACTCTCAATAAGCATAATTGTGTTGAGCTAATCAAATTTTCTATCCTCTAGTCTAACCCAACCAAACGCCTAACAAAAAATGCCCATCAGGGGGCGCCAAGGACTAAACAAAAAGGCTACCTTGGTTCCAAATGTTGGAACTTTTTAATTCATGCAATCACCACAAAATTGAATCAGATGCAGCTCACATATAGAGGAACATCACCAAAAAAAAGAATGATCCCAACTACCTTATTTCCTTGATGAGATATTGCATGTCAAATTAGAAATATGTAAAATAGAAATATGTACAATTTACCTTTCATTAGCAGTTTCCCAGCATGAGACTGTCCAAGTTTTTTATTTTTTTTTATTTTAAAAATTTAAAAAGTTTTCTATCAAACAGTACCAACCTTTTGACTCTCCTTGCTACAGATTTGGAGTTATGAGTCATTATTTTTATGCATGTCAGAAAACATTGTTATTATTATTATTATTATTATTTTATTATTATATATATATATATTTTTTAAAATGCCTACCTTTGTTCCAAATGCTGTAACTTGTGATTACTTCATGCTATCACCACAAAATTTGAATCAGATGCAGCTCACATAGAGGAACATCACCAAATTTTAAAAAAGAATTATCCCCCTACCTTATTTCCTTCATGACATATTGCATGTCAAATTAGAAAGGGAAATTTAACATCTTTCTAATTTGACATGCAATATCTCATAAAGGCAATAAGGCAGGGGTATAATTCTTTTTTGGTGATGTTCCTCTATATGTTAGCTGCATCTGATTCAAATTTTGTGGTGATGTATTTATATAACTCAAATAACTCAAGGCAGTTACAATTTACACAATATATGTTTATTTGTGAACTAATGTTCTGCTTTTCTTTTTAATAGTCTTCCCTCTATCTGACGATGATTCAGACCAGTGATTCTTTCATACTGTGAACTAAGAGCCGAATTCCGAATCAACACTCAGGACCCTAAAGCGGAGGATCTGCCGTTTGGGACACCACTCAGTCTAGACAACCCCAGCTAAATACTTCATGGCCATGCAAGCTTGAAACAGATGATCCTAGCTAAAGGAAGATTGTTGTCAACGATATAGGTTAACCCAAGACTAATGGTCAAAAGCACAAGACATTGTGACTCGCACGAAGAACACCACAAAGATAACACCAGAGGTTGTTTGATCCCCGAAACATAGATACAGAACAGACCTTCTTCTTTTTAAAGACCATTGAATGACCTCCAATCACGGGTTTGAAATCTACAGGTTTGATTTCTACAGTTTGAAATACAGAAAAACCACAGAGACTGTTTTTTAATAAAAAAGGCATCATACCATTCCAAAACGATGCTAGATGGACTTATAATCAAACATCGTTTAAATGCTGTGCATAATTCTATATCATGTCTACAACCTATATGTGTGACTATTATGCTTGGATCACACATAATTCATGCAATTGTTATAACTATTCAATGATTTAATGGTGTTTGATTATAATGTTTGATTTCAGTGTGAATGTCATCTGACTTTAATTATTCTTTAAGTCAAATCTGTGTAAAATGTATTGTATTCTTATTACAGAAATCACATCAAAACTGTACTCTCTGCTAAGAGCGGGAAGGCTAGGAGATCATCAGACAACATGTAATTTATGTGAGAGGAGGAGAAACAGCCACCACTGAACCAAAGACAATATCTAAAGCCAAGGACACACTTAATGATTGTAAGGCTGATTATGAATGTAAACTGATACTTATGACTGATCGTGCTCAAACGCGTCCAGTCAGAGCCAGTTGCGTTCAGTCTGCGATTACAGTCGGTGTTCAAATTCCATGTGTAAGTATTTAAACCTGCTTCAGTCGCAGGAAACAATTGCTGTGTGTTGAGCACAGTCTTAGAATGTTTTAGCTAGTCGTTAAATGTGTGCCTGGCTTAATTGGTCAGAACTCTTCAAAGAGGCTGGACAGACACCTCAGGTTAAAAGCATCAGACGAGTAGACAAGTAGACAGATCAAAAAACAGCAGAAAATTGGTTAAAAGTTTAATTCAAGCCATCTAACTACTCTAGTCTCATCTACTTTTCTTTCCTTTCCTTAGTTCTTTTCTTTCTGTTGAGTCTTGTGTTCTAAGTGAAGTTTTGCCGTAAAGCCCACATCAAACTTCAGTTCATCCACGAGACTTTGCAATCATCCGCCAACACACCAACGTGATTGACCGCCCAAGACATCAGTCCAGACATGACGATACATTAGTTTTATTTGTTAGAATCACCAATAATGTCTCATTATGAATTTAAAGTCTTAAACTGCTGATCTGGTTACCTTGCTAATAAATAGTGTTTTCACTATAGTTTGGATATTAATATCCGCTACAGAGTGGATAGTTAAAGCCTGTTCAAGGGAACACTGGACGACTCATTTGTTCGGCCGTAAAATAAGTGATTCATTCAAAATATCCTATAAATGAATTAATAATTCCATTTAAGCTAAACTGACGTTTTCCCTTACAACATGAAATCAAGAGGTAGGATTTATCGTACAAACCAATCATAACCGTCATATCCAATCATAGAGCGATGGAGGCATTGCTTCCTCTCACATGACTTTCCACCATTCATTCTCAATTACCCTCCCATCAAACTCTTCGCACACTTTGGGGGGTCTGTCAAAAAGCAATAAGCTCAGGGGAGGCAAGCCTCCCGCTGTAAGTTTACCTGCAGGTGTCACTGTTGGACAGTTTTACTTGATGAAAAATGATTTGACTTTTACACTTTTTTTTTAATGTCACATTTTGTAATCTTTGTATTTTTTAAATATATATAAAACTGAACTGTATTTATGTTTGTAGTTTTTTTTTAATTGCTTACACTCTAAAAGTGGTCTTTGATGCCCACTCAGTGAAGCCATTCACTTATATATCTAATATTCAAACCATTAAAAAACTGCACCCAATGACCATATGAAAACACTTTGTAGTAGTTAGCCTACTTTGAGTATTTCCATTTTATATAACTTTACACATTTATTAATAGTAAATTAATAATTAATACATTTAAGATCATCGTTTGCAGCGAACAATATATTTTAGACCTAATGGAGTAATAGTAATAATATCTAGGTCTGAATTGAAATAAATATATTGTACGTTTTAATGGATCACGCTACAAACATAATGATCTTAAAATACATGATGCATTGCTGTGTCCGTTATCGCATAATTCACACTTTTGGACACTATTGCTTTAACTGACATATATTTATTGTCCAACATTCCCAATTTTTCTGATGCATGTCCTTAATTTAATTTCATATGTTGGTATTAATTCAGTATTTATAATGCTAATACTAGATCTTTTAAAGATTTTTAACCCAAACTGACTGGGTTTCTAGAGAGCAAAGGTTTTGTGAAAAAAGTGGAAGATTTAAACACAAAGTCTGTAAAATAAACTGTAAAAAGGATTTGATGATCACTAGTGATAGTATTTTATTCTGTGTTGTCATCATTCGGGTTGGATTTCAGCTTTTTTTTTTTTTTTTTTTTTTAACAAAGCAGCTGATATTACCATAGAAACTAGTGGACTGCCAACTCGCTTTCACCCCAAAATGGTGGAAACGCAGGGCGGCTGCTGGGTGCCAGTGTTGCATTGGAACGTTCTATTGAGTGTTTTTACTACATTTGTGTTATTCAGATATTGCAGTATCATTCATTCACTGCTTTTGCTTTATGAATCTGCTTTTTATTACATGCAGTGTGAAATATTAATAAATGTGAGTATCCAAATACTGTTTTTGCCCTCATCGAAAATAATTAAGTCAGCATTATTAAACAAATATAGTTAATAGAAAATACTAGTGACTAATATTTACCTTCAATTTGAAATAGTCTATTGAAAGATGGCACCGTTTATATTCCCACTTTGAATAGTATTCATTTAAACTGTCATAGCAATAGTAATAGTTAACAGTTGTTCTGGGCTATCTTTTATGTGTTTTTAAAGCTTTTTAAATCAATAACATTAATCAATGGAAGCCACATGAAAAACACATTTTAATGTGGACAGTTTGCTTAGTTTAAAAAAAATTTCACTGATTCATTTAGGCCATCCCTACTGTTCCTAGACCTTAACAGAAAAATCTAAAAGGCTATGTATATTATGTATATGTACCATGTAAACCATGATGCTTGATGTTCAATGTTCAGAGATGTTTGTCAATGTTATTTGCATAGTGTACTCCCACTCTGAAATCCCTATTTAAACCACAAACACATTCACTCTGGAGCAAAGTTAAGAAATTTTACTTTGATCATACACTTTTTGACTTCTGTATTCATTTTCAATCATTTTTAAAAAGTGTCATATCAGATTATTGTCCCAGAAAGCTTTCAGTCAGACAAGACGCAGAATGGCTCAGTTTTTATCAACCTGCTTCTTAGTGTTGATATCAGCGCAACTGGTGAGTATCTCATACTTAGGCCTATATTACTGTGATCTATTGTTTTAAAAGTCTTGTAACTACATGTGTATTGTGCTCATATACACATATTTTTTTTTTTATAGGTCAAATCATCTGGTGTGTTTGAGTTGAAGATTCACTCTTTCACAACCTCCAGCAGCAGTGTGTGTAAACAGTCCAGAGACTGTCAGATTTCTTTCCGTGTTTGCCTGAACTACACGGAGGATGTCATATCATATAGGCTGGCATGTTCAAATGGCAGTGGACTGACAGGAACATTCACAGACCAGAGCTCCATTTCCACTAGTGCACTGATAACTTTGCCCTTTAACTTAAAGTGGCTGGTGAGTAGCTCAAAATGACTGAACATTGAAAAATATTCATTTAACAGATATAGCATAGACTTTGCATAAGCATACACAAAAAAATGTCCTAAAATAATAACATATTTTTCAGTAACGCTTAAAAAAAGATCCAGGGGGCAGGGTTGGATCTAGATCCAACTCCTCCCACATATCCCTTAACCTACCCGTCTCCGCCCCCTGGATCTCTAGAGGTCCCTGGCTACTGGAGAGGTCAGAGTCCTTGTTTATTCAGTCAGAAGACTTTGAGCCGCGTTTTGCCAGTAAATAATTTCGCAGGTTCTCAAGGCAGCCCTTATGGGAATCAGATGTGAGAACGCTGAGTACACTATGTTGCTACCATTAAAGGGTTAGTTCACCCAAAAGTGAAAATAATGTAATTTATTACTCACCCTCATGCCGTTCCACACCCGTAAAACCTTCGTTAATCTTCGTAACACAAATTAAGATATTTTAGTTGAAATCCGATGAAATCCAAACTGTCAGCGGCTGAAATCACGTGACTTTGGTGTTCCGAACAGCAGATTCGATACACTGATTCATTGTGCTCCGAAGCTTCCTGAAGCATTGTTTTGAAATCGGCCATCACTTTATAAGTCGTTATTTTGGTTTTTTTTGGCGCACCAAAAATATTCTCGTCGCTTTATAATATTAATATTGAACCACTGTACTCACATGAACCGATTTAAATATGAAGAGTTTCGTTGTAAAACGAGATAACTCCGTTTTTAACATTTTTGTCAAAACGTTTATTATTATGTTATCATGTTATTATTTTGTTTTATGGTGCTACTTAGCTGTATTTTTTAAGTTATGAAGGTTTAAATCAAAACAAACCAACTGCAGTTGAATTGATATTAATTGGAATGCACAACCAAAAAACAAGATTTTTGAAAAATTAAAAAAACAGAGTTATCTCGTTTTGCAATGAAACTCTTCATATGTTTAGTACCTTTATGGATCTTGAGAGAGGAAATGTCATTGCTCCCATCGGATTTCAACAAAAATATCTTAATTTGTGTTCCGAAGATTAACAAAGATCTTACGGGTGTGGAACGGCATGAGGGTGAGTAATAAATGACAGAATTTTCATTTTTGGGTGAACTAACCCTTTAACATCAAAATACCAGCGTAAAGTAGATTCGAAATAAAGCCTCGTGAAGCTTTTAAAGGATTAGTTCACTTCAGAATGAAAATTTCCTGATAATTTACTCCCCCCCACATCATTAAAGATGTTCGTGCCTTTCTTTCTTCAGTCGAAAAGAAATTAAGGTTTTTGAGTAAAACATTCCAGGATTTTCCTCCATATAGCCTAGTGGACTTTAATGTTGTACAGCGGGTTGAAGGTCCAAAATTCAGATTCAGTGCTGCTTCAAAGAGCTCTACACGATCCCAGCTGATGAATAAGAGTATTATCTAGAGAAACGATCGTTCATTGATGATGCATTTTTGCTCAACTGTCCCAACGCGACTGATGACTGATGGAGCATTCTATTTCTGATGAACTCCACGCGCTTGCGCTACATTCTGACAACTGATTTGGAACGTTTTCTTTGAGTGTGACACTACAGCGGTTGCTCAGTGTAGCACAGTGTTACAAAATCACTACTGTGATTACAGGGAACTGTCTCAGTGATAATTGAAGCATGGAATACAGAGTCCTCCAATGATCCATCAACAGGTATGTCCCTTCATTTTTATTTATTTATTACACAATTTATTTATTTCATAGACCAGTGTTTAATAATCCACTTATTGTATTTCAGAGGATCTAAAGAGTATGATTAGCTGCTTCACCACCAAAAGAAATCTTACTATTGGTGAGAAATGGTCCCAGGATGTGCATCTTGGAGAGCAAAGTAAACTACGTTTTTCTTACCGCGTAGTGTGCGTTGAATTCTACTATGGCGATGACTGCTCTTATTTCTGCCGTCCACGGGATGACCCGTTCGGTCACTTTGACTGTGATGCCTCTGGAAATAGAATTTGCTTGCCTGAATGGAAAGGCGAATATTGTGCAGAACGTAAGTGCTTTTTGTTTGTTCTTTATTAAAGAGATAGTTCACCCAAAAAATTTAAATTATCCTATGATTTACTCACCCTCAAGCCATCCTATGTGACTATCTTCTTTCAGATGACCACAATCGGAGTTATATTAAATTTTATAAGGGTAGTTTGGAGTCCAAAAAAGTGCATCCATCCATTATAAACCATATCTACAGGATATCTACGGCTCCAGGGGCTTAATAAAGGTCTTCTCAAGTGAAACAATACATTTTTGTAGGAAAAATACCCATATTTAAATCTTTATAAACTAAAATATCTGGCAGATGGCCAGCGCAAATCAACTTACGGCGGAAAAATAACCTCTGACATGACATATTGAAGAACGCGGAAGCGCAGAGCACAGAGCAAAACAAAACACCAGTCACAAATTAGAAGTCTAAAACGAGAATTTTTTAAAGAGAAATGTCAGAGGATTTTGATATAAAACGCATCGCTTTGCTTCAGAAGGCCTTTATTAATCTTTAAACTTTAATACTAACACTTTTTTTGGACTACAAAATCAAGAGCCCCATTCACTACCATTATAAAGCTTGGAAGAGCCAGGATATTTTTTTATATATAAAAATATATCTCTGATAGCGTGTGTGTATATGTATGAATGTATATATATACAGCCAATATGTTGTATTTTAGCCACTTAGTAAAATGATGTACATGATTATAATTATGCAATAACAATGAATAACATCAAATATAAATATTGCTGAATATGATGCACAGTCATTCTAATTTCCTCATTCCTCTCCCTCTCGTTTTTAACAGCTATCTGCTCATCCGGCTGTAGTGAGCACGGTTATTGTGAGGCCCCCGGTCAGTGCAAGTGCCTGTACGGTTGGCGGGGCCCCCTCTGTAACGAGTGCATACCCTACCCAGGGTGCGTACATGGAACTTGCAATCAAGCCTGGCAGTGCAATTGTAAGGAGGGATGGGGTGGCCTATTGTGTGACAAGGATAAAAATGTCTGAATTCAGAAATTCAGTATTTTTCTGGTTACATGTTTTCATTTATAATAGGCTATATGGGGAATAAAAACTGAAAAAAAAAAAGTAATCCTTTCTTTGATTATGATGTCCTGTTAACAATAGACTGTGTTTGTGGCAAAATGTGACATTTCTTTACATTTATTCAATATTATGAGCATATTTTTAGGGCCAGTGTGATATGAAGGGGACATTTCAACTGAAACTGTGATCTGAATACAGAGATGAGTCAGACTCATGCCCATCACACCCAAGCTGTTTTATGCTATCATGACCCCTGCTGGTAGGTTTTGGAATTACATCTGGCTGAGAATATTTCAGTTTCTGTCCCCACTTCTACTTTGACGCTTCAAAAAGTTCATAAAGAGATTGTAAAACTAATCCATATGAATCGAGTGATTTAGTCCAAATTTTCTGAGGAGACATAATCGCTTTATATGATGAACAGATTTAATCATGCTTGCTTGATTTCATTCTCGTGTTTATAGGCCGTATGTTTGAACTTCTGCAAAAACCAACGAGGTTTGTTCTCACACGTCATGCTTTATGGTTGAGCCAATAGTCTGGCCAAAATCACTTGAAGGCAAGCCGAAAAAAGAGCAATGCCTGCTAACGCTGCGGTACGCACGCAGGGAAGGAGACTTAAAGGGATAGTTCATCCAAAAATGAAAATTATCCTTGATGTACTCACCCTCAAGCCATCCTAGGTGTATATGACTATCTTCTTTCGGACGAACACAATCGGAGTTACATTATAAAATATCCTGGCTCTGCCAAGCTTTATAATGGTAGTGAATGGTGCTCCTGATTTTGAAGTCCAAAAAAATGCATCCATCCATCATAAAAGATATCCACACGGCCTTCTGAAGAGAAGCAATGAGTTTTTGTAAGAAAAATATCCATATTTAAATCTTTATAAAAATAACTAACTTCTGGCAGGTGGCCTATGCAAGTCGACTTTTCTTCATTTTATTCTTCATTTACTACCATCATATGTTAAAAGAAATAACATTTAATAGTATTTGACAAAATTGATTACTACTCTCATTAATCCTCATTTAAGAAAGAAAAATGTTAAAGGTGCCCTAGAATTAAAAATTGAATTTACCTTGGCATAGTTGAATAACAAGAGTTCAGTACATGGAAATGACATACAGTAAGTCTCAAACTCCATTGTTTCCTCCTTCTTATATAAATCTCATTTGTTTAAAAGACCTCCGGAAAAGAGACGAATCTCAACATAACACCGACTGTTACGTAACAGTCGGGATTATTAATATGTACACCCCCAATATTTGCATATGCCAGCCCATGTTCAATGCATTAGACAAGGGCAAAACGTCTGGATCTGTGCACAGCTGAATCATCAGAATAGGTAAGCAAGCAAGGACAATAGCGAAAAATGGCAGATGGAGCAATAATAACTGACATGATCTATGATATGATATTTTTAGTGATATTTGTAAATTGTCTTTCTAAATGTTTCGTTAGCATGTTGCTAATGTACTGTTAAATGTGGTTAAAGTTACCATCGTTTCTTACTGTATTCACGGAGACAAGAGTCGTCGCTATTTTCATTTTTAAACACTTGCTGTCTGTATAATGCATAAACACAACTTCATTCTTTATAAATCTCTCCAACAGTGTAGCATTAGCCGTTAGCCACGGAGCATACTATCAAACTCATTCAGAATCAAATGTAAACATCCAAATAAATACTATACTCACATAATCCGATGTATGCATGCAGCATGCATGACGAACACTTTGTAAAGATCCATTTTGAGGGTTATATTAGCTGTGCGAACTTTGTTTAAGGTGTTTAAGGCAAGTGCGAGCTCTGGGGGTGGGGTAGCACGAGATTTAAAGGGGCAGCAGCGTAAATCGGCTCATATTTAATGATGCCCCAAAATAGGCAGTTAAAAAAATGTAAAAAAAAAAAAATCTATGGGGTATTTTGAGCTGAAACTTCACAGACACATTCAGGGGACACCTTAGACTTATATTACATCTTGTAAAAAAAAATGTTCAATGGCACCTTTACGTTTTTTATCACTATACTTTATGCATGTTTTGCCCTGCACGCTTGAAAATAAAGGTTCTTTATTGGCATTAATGATTCTATGTAGAACATTACCATCTATGATACTTTTACATTACACAAAAGGTTCTTTACAGTGAAAAAGTTAAAATTTTCTTCACACCAAGAAAAAAAAGGTTCTTTTAAAAACTGTTCCCTGAAAGGTTCTTAGAATGGTTCTTCTATGACATCACTGTGAAAACTTCCTTTCAGAACCTTAATTTTTAAGAGTTTATGATGGAGTTACAATTGTGCAAGGTTGTTTGAATATGCTTTTCCCCATATTGACCCCAAATTTTGTTTTGTCAAGCATCCAAAGTAAATTAACAAGAGACACACAGGTGATCAAGCTTTGAGGACCATAGAAACTAAATAAATGTGATTTTAAACAACAAAAAGACACATGAAGTTTAGTTTTCAAAAAAAAGAGACAATTTTGTGACTAGAAAGCTTGTAAGCACATTACACTACATAAAAACAAACTTTACAGTATAACATTTTAAGGTTTAAAAAATATATGTACTGTAATAGACATAAAGAAGGAAAATTAATAAAAATCACAACACAGACACCTCTTGAGCAAATCCATTTTGTTTTATTAAGGTTTTTTTTTTTTAATTCATAACAGTAAGAGTCAATTCTAACAATAATAAATGTGCATAAAACAAGTCTTTTAGAATGCAGCACAATATCTTACAGCAACTATAAGCAAAGGGCAGGTGTAAGATTCCATGGAGGGCGTTAAGCATCCAAGCAAGTGCTTTCAGCAGGCAGGACCACCTGTGGTTTGGCCGTTTGGAACGGCCGACCAGCTTTTAGGCATTGCGTTTAGTGAAGGAAAGTGAAGCTTTGGTTTAATAGCTCTTGTGCAGCAACCTCGAATGAGTAAAACGCTGACCTCAGCGGAGGATTTGACAGTTACATTCATTTTGTTTGTTTTTTCGTGTGTGTGGTTGGTGTCCTTACCCTGCTGAAGGCACGTTACAAGAAACAAAGCAACTCTTCTGTTGTCGTGTGTTAAGTGGACGTCTTTTGCTAGCATCTAGAGTCGGTTTGAAGGCCTTTTTTAATAATTGTACTGTTCTTACAGTATACTCGAATGGACGTGCCTCAATTCAGTCTTGACAGATACTTGAGATCATGTGGCGATGATGTGGTTTTTTATTCTTCATGCAGTTATTTATGTCCATCATATGACAAATACTGTATTTTTGAAGGTGTATCTATTTGTAAAAAACCAAACCAAAAAAAATAAATAAATAAAATCAGAATTTCCCACATTGACCAGGTGGAGTGTACTGCCAATTCAGACTCTATGTATGGTTTACATTTTAAAGAGACATGACAACTAGCCTAAAAATGGACTTCAGTCACATGAATTATACATTTTGTATAACTGCAATGTGATATACAGTAGGCTATTTCTTAGTTGTTAACGCAAGCAAAGCAAATCTTTTTGATCCCTAATCAATCACAATCTTTCACTGCACAATATTAGAACATTACACAGTTACACACACACAAAAAAAAATCTAGCAGGTTTCCCTTGTATTGGCTTTGCACACAGTCACCGACAGTTTGTGTTGTAATGAGACATTTAATGAATCCAGTTTCCAGTTTGGATTAAACTGTACTCTGAAAGATGGCAGCTGCTAACCACTTATACCACACATTCATTTTTATCAGGACGCTTTAACCTATTATATAATACTATTATTCATAGAACCTCTGAGGACAAGTTTTACTGTTGATCCTAAATTTATGCCAAACCCCGGATAGAGCGGTTGAGTGAATGTGGTCTGGACTCTGTGCATGAGGGTCATTGTGTCAGAGACGCTGTAGAAGGACAGAATTCCTTCACTGTGATCCACATACACTCCTATTCTACAGGAGCTGGGGAATATAGGGAGTTGAACCACTTTCTGATTGTGTCTGAATGCATAACTGGAGTCAGAGCAGGACAATCTCCAGGACTGATCATTAAATCCAAAGACACAATCCTCATCATCTCCTGTCCTACTGATGCTCTTGTATGACACTGATATTCCCACCCCAGCCTTCCCACTCCACTCCACCTCCCAGTAACAGCGTCCACACACACTCTCTCTACACAACACCTGAGAAAAATCATGAAATCTGTCCGGATGATCAGGGTACTGCTGGTCAGCCCCAACAAAGGAAGCCACACTGTTGCCTTCAGACAGACGGAGGTATTTATGTGCAGTGTTTGAATCCAATGTGAGCTGACAGGAATCTGATTGAAAAATTATATAACATAACTTTTATATTTCTGTCATTTTATTATAGTCACATAAATTGTTGAAACAAAACATGTAAGGGTGATTTTAAAACCACAAATTTAAAGGATTAGTTCACTTTTAAAAGATTTACTCACCCTCAAGCCATTCTAGGTGTATATGATTTTCTTCTTTCTGATGAATAAAATCAGTGTTATATTAATAAATTTCCTGACGCACCCAGGCTTTATAATGGCAGTGAACGGGACCAACGAGTTTGAAGCTCAAGAAAGTGCATCCACCAACATCCAGCCATCATAAACGTGTACTCTACATGGCTCCGGGGGGTTAATAAAGTCCTTCTGAAGTGAAGCGATGCATTTGTGCCATAGAAATATCCATATAGTTATAACTGACGCAATGTCAGTTACACTTTTTTCGTAAGTTGAATATGGATGGCGGTCTGGCGGTAGCTACATATTTTACTTTATAACTTGTTAAATATGGATATTTTTCTTACACAAACATGGATGGCTGGATGTGGATGGAAGCACTTTCTTGAGCTTCAAACTCATTGGTCCCATTCACTGCTCGGATGCGTCAGGATATTTATTAAAATATCTCCGATTGTGTTCATCAGAAAGAAGAAAGTCATATACACCTAGGATAGCTTGATGGTGAGTAAATCTTGGGGTAATTTTCATTTTAAATTGAACTAATTCTTTAAGGATCCACAGAATCCCCCATCCACCCTATCACCCCGACAAAAACTAAAGAAAACAAATCAGGAATAATAGAGAACCGTAAAAGCAGTGTGAATAAACTGGACATAATACTGACTATAAACGCTGTCAAGCAGGAAAATAGATGCCACTAGACAGATAACTAATAACAAGTTAGAATTTAGGTCATCACCGATTTATTTTTCTTGAAGATTCATATAATTCGGAGTTTGCTTTAATAGTAACACTTACATTGCAAGAAGTCATCTCTGGTCATGAGTTCAGTGGCAGGAACAATGTCAATGTATGCCACAACTGGAACCAACAGACATATTCAGTGTAATTAAAAAGCTGATTTCTTAATTGCATGATTTGATTTTTTTATTTAAGTAAATGGATATCCAGTACTTTACCTTTACCAAATATTTTTTCTGTTGCTTCTTTGCAGACGTATTCAAGTGTACCTCTTATCATAGAGACAGATAGAGACAAATCATCATAAGAGAGGAGAGAACTGATACTGTCTCTAGAAGCAGGAGGGACAGAGAGAGACTGAAAACTCTACAAAGACAAACAAAAGAACAGATTTTAATGATCAGTGGGTCTCATTCACTAACCGTGCGTACACATGTATTTGTGTGTAAAATCTGTGTCCATGTGTTTTCATTGAAGGTTAGAGGTTTTTCAGAGTTGTGCAATCAATCAGCACTGTGACTGACATGACCAATGAACTAACATGAGAGATGAGATGAGAGTCTGTCTGCTTGCCTGTTCACTGCGGTCATCAAATATTGATCATTACATACATACACATGACTCAGCATGACCTGATTCATGAAACCATTACTGTCAGAATAACAACTGCTCGTTACACGTCTGTTAAAGCACTTAAAGCAATGGTTCTCACCAAAGGGGTAAGAAATTTAATTTAAACTTAACTGACCCTTCGCAAAGACCCGCCCCCCTTAGTTACTGTTGCTTTGTCCAACAAGCCATGTGAAAAATACATCGCGGAGCAAAGAGGACACTGACAACACGTCGACAGACAAGACAGAACAGGTTACTTATGATATTAAACAAAGTCCCAGCTTTCAAACTGTGTACATTTTTAGGAAATTCGAACAATAAAAACCGTTTTGTGGCTCTTTAATGTGTCGTGACTGATCGCTGTAGCACCTCAGCTCAAGAGGCTTGTGAACCGATCATCTCTTCTTACTAGTTAATTTATAGCATCACATAAACATGAATGAACATGAGAAGGAATGTTGTTTCAAGCGCGGAAAGATGTCAATACACACCATTTTTCAAGTTCAAGTCCACCGAGGTTAATCTTCTAACTCCTGACTGCTTTGTCGGACAAAATGGTGGATTTGGCATTATGACTGTTTAGATCGCTTGTCAATCAAACTCCCAGCGAAGGGTCAATTGGAGTGCTAAAAACACATAAAATGTTTTTTTTCCACCCTCAATATCTATTGTTTTTATAGAGGAGGATGCAGTTTTTAAAAAAAAAATTAATTGAGGTTATCTAATATATAACTTGATATAATACTTACATATATTGTATGTTTATAGCAAAAATACCAGAGGAAATATCTTAAAGGTCCCATTTTTCGTGGTTTTTTTGAAGCTTTGATTGTGTTTATAGTGTGCAATATAACATGTGTTCATGTTTCGCGTGTAAAAAAACACAGTATTTTTCACATAATTTACTTATCTGTATACCGCTGTTTCCACTGTCATAAAAACGGGCTGATGACTTCCTTGTTCTATGAAGTCCCTCCTTCAGAAATACGTAACGAGTTCTGATTGTGCCAGCGGTTCCTGTGTTGTGATTCGACAGCAGCTTAGCGAACCTTGCCCGGAAAGGTCACGCCTCTTACCATAACGTGGAGATGCACGCGCTCAGTGTTATTGCAAACATATCTTTAAATTTACCCTATCAATTTGAGCCAGAATCAGACCCGCTGATTGGACTGCGGGATGAAAATAACAGCGTTTCGACGACATGGCGACAAACACACTCCACATACGCAACTCTTGTGTATTCCTGTGGGCGGAGGTTAGTCAAAAAACTGTTTTAGTGACGTCATTAAAGAAGGAAGTAGAGGGATGTAGTCCAAACTGGCCGTTCGATGTAGACGACTTCTGTTAAATAAAATATATCGCTTGGCATTGAACTTTGAGCTTTAACATTTTACAGATTTTATTTATACTCTAACAACAACATTACACACTAACTAAAGTTTGAAACATGGGATCAAGAAGAACGGGACCTTTAAGCAAGTAATTACTCACCCTCATGTCGTTCCACACCTGTAAGACCTCCGTTCATCTTCGGAGCACAATTTAAGATATTTTTGATGAAATCCGAGAGGTTTGTTTATCCTCCATTTAAATATATGAAATTACCACATTCAGTGTCCAGAAAAGTAGTAAAAATAACGTTAAAATAGTCAACGTGACTACAGTGGTTCAACCTTAATGTTATGAAGCGACAAGAACACTTTTTGTTTGCAAAAACAATACAAAAATAACGACTTTATTCAACAATTTTTCCTCATCCCTGTCAGTCTGTTAGGCAGTTGGCGCAGTGCTGCGTTTCAGTGTTTACATCCGAACGCCGACTCATTATTGTGCCGCCGTTCTGACGTAGAACCTGGAAGCTCTGCAATGAAAATAGCATAGCAGAATGACGGTAGAGACGAATTTGTTGAATGAGGTCGTTATTTTTGTTTTGTTTTTTTGGTGCACAAAAAGTATTCTCATCGCTTTATAACATTAAGGTTGAACCACTGCAATCAGTCACGTTGAGTATTTTCAAGTAAGTCAAGTAAGTATATTTTTACTACTTTTCTGGTCATTGAATGTGGTAATTTTGTTGCTTTCAGTGGAGGACAAAAACCTCGGATTTTATCAAAAATATCTCAATTTGTTTTCTGACGATGAACAAAGGTCTTACAGCTGTGGAACAACATGAGGGTGAGTAATTAATGACAGAATTTTCATTTTTCGGTGAACTAACCCTTTAAAATGGTTTTGGACAATGGTGAGGGGGCTGTGGTCAAAAAGATCAAAAAGCACTGACCTTTAGCTCTGATTTTTAGAAACTATTCACTGTAATAATAAGATCATCTTAAATGTCCTGCTTCTGAGATCTGTTACCTGTAGGAAATGGATGTGATTGTCTGTCTGCTCCAGCTGCTCCAGCTCAGCTTGTCTCCTTCTCAGATCATCAATCTCCTGCTTCAGTCGCTCCAGTCGTTCTTCAGCTCGACTCACTTCAGCCTTTTCCTGATCTCTGATCATCTGTTTCACCTCAGATCGGCTTTTCTCAATAGAGCGGATCAGTTCAGTAAAGATCCTCTCACTGTCCTCCACTGCCGCCTGTGCAGAGCGCTGTTAGGACACACAGACAATCAGACCGTTCACTCAGTGAGCTTCAGTGGAACAGGACACCTCAACGACTGGAGTCCTCAAAGAACCTAAAACATTTCTGACTTCTCTTAAACTCACCTTACGAGTCTTCACAGTCTCTTTCAGCTCCTGAAGCTCCTTCTCTCCCTCCTGGATTCTCTGCTGGTACTTTCTTTGTATGTCCCACAACTGTTTCTGTAACAGTAACAGATAACATGTAGCTCTAACTGTATTGCATCATAAACGTGTTACCAAGATTTGCTTTTCATACCTGTTTCTCAGATCTCTCTGCTTCAGCTGAAACAGTATCATGATTTGTGTGTTTGTCCATCGTACACATCAAACAAATACATCGCTGGTCAGTACGACAAAAAACCTCCAGCAGTCTGTCATGATGAGAGCAGATCATCTCCTGCAGTCGTCCAGTGGCATCAGTCACTTTGTGTCGTCTACCTAAGTGAAATTCCTCATGATGCTCAAAGTGAGTATTACAGTATGATTCCAGACACACCAGACAGGACTTTACAGCTTTATATTTTCTCCCAGTGCAAACATCACACTCCACATCTCCAGGTCCAGCGTAACTGAGAGCAGGACGAGCAGTTTGGACTTTTATCTTCTTCAGTTTCTCCACCATTTCAGCAAACACCACATTCTTGTTTAAAGCAGGTCTTGGAGTGAAGGTCTGTCTGCACTGAGGGCAGCTGTAAACTCTCTTCTGATCATCTTGATTCCAGCAGTCTGTAATGCAGCTCATACAGTAACTGTGTCCACAGGGGATGGTCACTGGATCCTTCAGTAGATCCAGACAGATTGAACAGCTGAACTGATCTTTAGCCCACAAAATACTGGCTTCTTCCATTTTACTGCACAATCACACAGACGGAGAGAAACATACAGCTAATCGGCACGTGAGCTTAAGAAAGTTGTAAAAGGTGTGTTTTAAAGATGTGGTTCAACTGTAGAACTACAACTCCAGTGACAGCTTCTTTGCACAGAGAGACCATTACTTACCTTAAAAATGTTCGTCAACTTTGGAACGTTGTACCAGTACAGACACTAAAGTAAGACAAGCTTATAACCAGAGAGAGAGAGAGAGAGAGAGATGCAAACAGACAGATGTATAGATTTCAGGTTTCCTTTTACTCGAACCCGAAGAGTTTCCTGGTTCTGCGTATGAAACTGAAACAAGCAGTTTTGTAAAAATACGAAGTTAAATTCGACCGGTAGAGGGCGCTGATACTCTGCGTTTTCAATGACTGTGTTGTGCCAGATCTAGCCTCTCTGTAAAAATTACTGTTTTTATAGTAAAATAGTTTAAAACTCTACGTCAAAACCACTAAATTAGTTAATTGTGAGTCAACTAAGATAAAATATGTTATAATGAACCTCATTCACATTATGTGCATAGTGAAATATAAGCGATCCCAGAAGTGTTTATATTTAGGCTACAGGTGCTGGTCATATAATTAGTTAAAAAGTTGAAAAAAGTTGATTTATTTCACTAATTCCATTCAAAAAGTGAAACTTGTATATTATATTCATTCATTACACACAGACTGATATATTTCAAATGTTTATTTCTTTTAATTTTGATGATTATAACTGACAACTAAGGAAAAATTCTAAATTCAGTATCTCAGAAAATTAGAATATTACTTAAGACCAATACAAAGAAAGGATTTTTAGAAATCTTGGCCAACTGAAAAGTATGAACATGAAAAGTATGAGCATGTACAGCACTCAATACTTAGTTGGGGCTCCTTTAGCCTGAATTACTGCAGCAATGCGGCGTGGCATGGAGTCGATCAGTCTGTGGCACTGCTCAGGTGTCATGAGAGCCCAGGTTGCTCTGATAGTGGCCTTCAGCTCTTCTGCATTGTTGGATCTGGCATATCGCATCCTCCTCTTCACAATAACCCATAGATTTTCTATGGGGTTAAGGTCAGGCGAGTTTGCTGGCCAATTAAGAACAGGGATACCATGGGATACCATCCTTAAACCAGGTACTGGTAGCTTTGGCACTGTGTGCAGGTGCCAAGTCCTGTTGGAAAATGAAATCTGCATCTCCATAAAGTTGGTCAGCAGCAGGAAGCATGAAGTGCTCTAAAACTTCCTGGTATACAGCTGCGTTGACCTTGGACCTCAGAAAACACAGTGGACCAACATCAGCAGATGACATGGCATCCCAAACCATCACTGACTGTGGAAATTTTACACTGGACCTCAAGCAACATGGATTGTGTGCCTCTCCTCTCTTCCTACAGACTCTGGGACCCTGATTTCCAAAGGAAATGCAAAATTTACTTTCATCAGAGAACATATATATCAGAGAACATATCCAGTGTATATATTTAAAAAATTGGTAACACTTTACATTAAGATTCCTTTTGTAAAGGGTTTATAAAGTTGTTTGTTAATGACTAATTAACAATTTGTCATTTGTTAATGAATATCTTATTAAATGTAAATCTTATTGAATGTATGATGACTTTTAACTTGGTAACACTTTACAATAAGGGTCATTAGTTATCTACATTAGTTAACATTAACTAATATTGAACTGCACTCCTACAGCATTTATTAATCTCTGTTAATGTAAATTCGACATTATAGCCTACATTATTAAAATCTTGTTAACATTAGTTAATGCATTGTGAACTAACATGAACAAACAATAAACAACTGTATTTTCCTTAACTAACGTTAACGACAATTAGTAAATACTGTAACAAATGTATTTCTCATGGTTAGTTCATGTTAGTTCAAGGCTGTAATGTGATTGATTGTCAAGGCACACAAGTTAGCTGTTACACTTTCTCCAATGGTAGAGCCATGGACCCTTGTATCTCCCAATAATAAGATTAAAGCCATAGGTATATGACTATCTTCTTTCAGACGAACACAATCGGAGTTATATTATAAAATATCCTGGCTCTGCCAAGCTTTATAATATGGTGCTCCAGATTTTGAAGTCCAAAAAAATGTATCCATCCATCATAAAAGATATCCACATGGCTCCAGTGGGTTAATAAAGGCCTTCTGGAGAGAATCAATGGGTTTTTGTCAGAAAAATATCCATATTTAAATCTTTATAAAAATAACTAACTTCTGGCAGGTGGCCTATGCAAGTCGACTTACTGATCGATTTACTACCATCATATGTTAAAAGAAATAACATTTAATAGTTTTTGACAAAATTGATTACTATCATTAATCCTCATTTAAGAAAGAAAAATTTAAAGTAATTTTTTAGCACTATACTTTATGCATGTTTTGCCCTGCACTCTTGAAAATAAAGGATCTTTATTGGCATTAGCCAATCCATGGAGAAACATTACCATCTATGAAACATTTCCATTGCACAAAAGGTTCTTTACAGTGGAAAAAAAAGTTAAAAATGTTCTTCACACTAAGAAAAAAAAAGGTTCTTTTAAAAACTGTTCCCTGAAAGGTTCTTAGAATGTTTTTTTCTATGACATCACTGTGAAAACTTCCTTTCAGAACCTTTATTTTTAAGAGTTTATGATGGAGTTACAATAGTGGAAGGTTGTTTGAATATGCTTTTCTCCATACTGACTCCAAATTTTGTTTTGTTTTTCAAAGTCAAGCATCCAAAGCAAATTTAATATAAGAAACAAACCTTAACAAACAAAACAAGAGGATTATATACACACAAGACAAATGGGTTAACATGATCAATGTACAAAAGACACAACTATGATCAAGCTTTGAGGACCATAGAAACTAAATGATAAATGTGATTTCAAACAACAAAAAGACACATTTAGTTCAGTTTTCAGAAAAAAATAAGACTATTTTGTGACTAGAAAGCTTTCAAGCACATTACACTACATACAAACAAACTTTACAGTATAACATTTTAAGGTTTAAAAAATATATGTAATAGACATGAAGGAAAATTAATAAAAATCACAACACAGACACCTCTTGAGCAAATCCATTTTGTTTTATTAAGGTTTTTTTTTTTTAATTCATAACAGTAAGAGTCAATTCTAACAATAATAAATGTGCATAAAACAAGTCTTTTAGAATGCAGCACAATATCTTACAGCAACTATAAGCAAAGGGCAGGTGTAAGATTCCATGGAGGGCGTTAAGCATCCAAGCAAGTGCTTTCAGCAGGCAGGACCACCTGTGGTTTGGCCGTTTGGAACGGCCGACCAGCTTTTAGGCATTGCGTTTAGTGAAGGAAAGTGATGCTTTGGTTTAATAGCTCTTGTGCAGCAACCTCGAATGAGTAAAACGCTGACCTCAGCGGAGGATTTGACAGTTACATTCATTTTGTTTGTTTTTTCGTGTGTGTGGTTGGTGTCCTTACCCTGCTGAAGGCACGTTACAAGAAACAAAGCAACTCTTCTGTTGTCGTGTGTTAAGTGGACGTCTTTTGCTAGCATCTAGAGTCGGTTTGAAGGCCTTTTTTTTAATAATTGTACTGTTCTTACGGTTATACTCGGATGGATTACCGGTGAACGCGCCTCATTTCAGGCTCAGATATTGATCGAGATACTTGATTTACACTATGCTGTGGCGATGATAGTTACGGTACTGTGAGAAATTAACTTATCTACGTACTTATCTATTATGAGAATTTTACTGTTAATTTTTATTCTTCATGCAGTTATTTATGTCCATCATATGACAAATACTGTGTTTTTGAAGGTGTATCTATTTGTAAAAAAACCCAAATTTCCCACAGTGGAAATCATGACGAGGCGGAGTGTACTGCCAATTCGGACTCTCGGTACGTGTCGGTATACTGTGCAGGCAACGCGGAGCTTTATTTTTTCTTTTTTTCTGAACGTGATGGCCGGAAATGATAATAAAAGAGCTGTGCCGTATTTCTGCAAGCATCATTTGTTAGCTGGACTATTATTCTAGTTCTTAAATTATCCTAAGAAAATTTCTCATAGTTATAGAATCTTTTATTATTCAAAATAAGATCTCAATATTATACATGTTCCTTTTCTTTTCTTTATATTGACTATGTACAGAAGTGCAAAAAGTCAACCTTCGTCCCTTAAGTTATGGCTCTCTCTCTCATTTGCAGCTCGAGGCCCGACCCTGTGACCTCCCTCCTTTGTTTTTCATCTTTAAATATTCAGAAGTCTCTGATGCTGCTCATTTTGGCCTGACATTGAGGGATGTTTTTTTTTTTTTGAAATATTACAAGACGATTTTTCAATTCTGAAATGCATACAGTAGAAAATAACTCTAATACGTACAATTGATACTTTAACCAGCTAATTGTAGACGTGGTCTCGATTCGACACAAAATAAAGGGTTAAAATATCAACTTTACCAAATCTACAAATAAACTCTTTCTTTGTCATTTTCACTCTTTTTTAAGACAAGATAAAACATTTTGTTCAACAAATTCAAAACCAAAATCCTTAGAGCTGAAATTTCAAACATTCTACCATGAAAAATAACATGAAGAATTAAGAATACAACACTACTAGCTAAACATTATGAACTTAACATGATGTAAAAGAAAGTGACAGTAAGAAAAACAATATTTAATTTCCTACATTCTAAAACAGTTCTATGACAATATTGTCAAATACAAAAACAAAAAACAAAAATCTTTATATGCCAACAATAACACAATATAGTTCTAACAAAGGCTTTGAAACAGAGTGAACGTTAAGTGTAACATGATTAATAAACACGTAAAATAAGAGTGAAGAATAAAATCTCATCTGTTGTCATTTTTCATTTGTGATTGAGAGAATGTTTGTGTGGGTTTCAAACACTGAAATATAAGGCTTTAGTGAGGAAACGGCAATGGCGTGCATCCTTTCAAGTCTGTGCACCTAAACCAGGCTGAAATCCAGACTCAAGCGAACGCGAATTTCGAAGAAGCTCGGGTTCATTCGTTTAACCTTGAGTCTGGTTTTGGCGCTAAAACCCTTGCGAGTAACGTGAACGTCCGTTTCCCGGTTTACAAGCAGCCTTGTACGTAAAATGAAGCTATACAAATGATTCATCTTCCGTCATCAGTATACCCAGTCAAAACACATTTAAATAAAAAACAAAAAGAGGAAAAAAAGACTTTGGCACAACTTAAAAACGTCTCACTATATTCTCCGTTCCTCTTTTCAAAACTATGTTGTTTACAAGTCATGAAATATTCGAAAACAAATCGAAATCAAATGAAGACGAACCCTGACCCAACACTAACCTCATCTTTCCGTGTACCTAGTCTCGAACTCACAATCTGTAACGAAATACTCAAGCAGTGCTTTTCCAGCATGAATTTTAGAGTCCTCGCATCATTTTCGCAAAGACTGGAACGCAATCGCTCTTTTCCACTACGCGCTTGTTACCTTGACGACAACCTCCTGAAGACACTCTCGTCAGCCTCACCGTTCCATCGCGACATTCTCTCGAGCAAGGCAATTCAAAGAAACAGGGCATTAGGAACAAGGCGACCCTGTTCTCATAGGAGTCAAAAAGGCTTCATAGTTCTACAAGGCCTAATGGATGATCGACAAATAAAAATGGCACGTTTCATAAAAACCCACACACTTGTGAAATTATGTATAAAAACAAGCGCTGTAAAAAACATTAATCTCTGGTAAACATAATAACACTGTTGATATAACACTCTAGATCGGTGTCTGGTATTCAGCCGGTGGTTATGGTACATAAAGCTTGCAAGAATGTGCTTTTGAAAGGTCTCAGGTGATCAGATTCTACCCAAAACATTCATCTGTCAATCAATCTCGTCTCTGCGCTTACAATCTAGTTTGACTAGAAGCCAGAACTAAAGATACAGAAAACTACATACATTTAATTATTTCGCTGGATGTTTTTGTGCCATTTCGACTTTTGATTCGCTTTTCAATTCAAGGTGCACCTTTTTATAACTTTGTAAACCATCATACAAATTTCGAGGAAAGATAATCAAGGTGTGAATCACAAAAAATATCTCTTGGTCTACTAACATGCCAAAACGGTGTTAGGTCAGACATGAAAATAACTTTTTCTACTAATCCGGCTTGAGAGTAAAAATGCCGTCCTGTCTGACATAATGATGTAGTTCACTCAAATTCTACATATCATGTGGAAGGACACTCAGTTTCACCCCAGTAAAACTTTACCATCATGTATGACTAAAATTCTAATCTTCATAGTATTTTCTATCCGCTGATGATCTTGATGTTAAAATTTTGAATTTTGTTTGTTTGCCTTTTGTCCAGGACAACAGCACATTCCTTTGATCTGAGGAAAAGTAGAAAAAGAATAGATTTAGAACACGTGAGAACATCAAAGGAATTGTTCGACAACCATATCTGACGATTCTGTCATTATTTAAATTATTTCAATTTTTTTTGAAGAAGTTGTTTTCCATACAATGACCGTTAAAAAGGCCACATTTTTAGGGTCTACTAGAATAGGCTTTCATGCTTGAATGTCCAAAAAACATTATCTCACATATTTTACATTATTGCAGCACCTCTCTTCCCAGTCTGTCAGTAACATTGTGTTTTGTTTCTGTCTCTATGAAGCCCCTCCTTCTGAAAAGCACAATGTGCTCTGACTGGTCGGCTGGACCAGTGTGTTGTGATTGGTCAACCGATGGCACGCCCATTTACCATAACTGCAAGTTTCACACTACTACTACTAACACACTACTAACCAGGCCTCGTCCCTTTTTTGAGTATGCCTTGGGCAGGAATTATTTAAAGGGGCCCTTTTACAAGATGTAAATTTGTCCTTATTTGGGTGTGAGCAAAAACATGCGGTTTTTGTGTGTGTCCCTTTAAATGCAAATGAGCTGCTGCTCCTGGCCGCTTTCCAGAAGAGGGCGGAGCTTTAACAGTTGCTCAACAACAACAAAGCTGGAGAATCTCACACAGACAAAAGGAGGATTGTCAGTAATGGTGTTCAGCCTTACATTGTTCAAGACTCAGGAAGAAGTTACAATTTTATGTAGTTGCTGTGGAGTTGATTCAACTCATCGACTAGCATGTGCCGTCATGTTAAGAAGCTCGTTGTAGTCCCTACCAGCTATTTGTTGTAGTCCTTAAATAGAGAATTCTTTAAAAGGAAATATCTCCCTTTGCATTGAACTTTGTTAATGCCATCTTGCCAAAAAAAAAACAAAGCACTATAAAAGTGGTTTTTATGACTGAAACTGTGTCACAGGTGCCATTTTTTGGTCATATTTGGTCACATGATTACTAGGAACTGTAGTTGTACGGAAAATAAATTCTTCAGAATTTGCCTTTTATGTTCCATGGAAAAACAAACATGTACGGGTATGAAATGACATCAGGGTAAATGAGAGAAAACAATTACCAAAATTGGGTGATCTTTTGCTTCAAATCAAACATTTAAATTTAAAGGGATAGTTCACCCAAAAATAAAAACTTTGTGATCATTTACTCACCCTGTGAGTATATTCCAAAACTGTATGAGTTTCTTTCTTCTGCTGAACGCAAAAGAAGATATTTTGAAGAATTGTTGGTCATCAAACAGTAGCCCACTGACTTCAATAGTAGGAAACGAAAAAAAAAAGAACTGTCTGGTTCCAACATTCTTTAAAATACCTTATTTTGTGTTCAACAGAAGAGAGAAATTCATACAGGTTGGTAACAACTTTAGTAAATGATGACAGAAATTTAAATTTCTCAGGAAGATAAGGGCACAAATCCAGCAGTTTCTGGAAACAAAGAAAAATAGAACAGAAATGTGTGAGCACTCACTGTTGTGGGCTGGAACTACATCTGCGTCAAGTACTTGTGACTAGTCAGATGCTCTGCAGATATTATTGGAATCTGAAGATGAACAGAGAGAAATGCATGAAAAAAAGATTGATTGTGACCGTTATTTTTACAAAAATCATTTCAAAGACTAAAATATTCTCCCTCACCCTCACTCCCTCCCCATGACAGTTAAGAAGAGAATAAGTCAAACACAACACAAATTAAGAAATGCCATTAAAGAAAACGACGAACCATTGCTTATTAGTATAAATCTTTCTCACGTGAGGCAGGGAGAAGTCAGTGATTTCCCATGCACATTCCATTTTTCCAACTTGTTGACCTTCACTTTTATTTCAATAATTGAAGGTATTTGAAATAGTCTCTACTAATGTTTGAATATCTGAAGAACCTTGGCAAAACGGTCATATTTGTAACAGACTTATGTCATGGCGGCCTGCAACGCTGATTTGTATTGATCATATGAATTTAAGCTGTTGGAAACTCTTTTCTGTATCTTGATCAGCAAAACAACAAAATGAAGCAGGAAAAAAAAGAAAAAAAAAAGAAATAATTTATCCACAGCCGGCAAAGATGTACCCGAAGCAAAACACTAAGAGAAACTACCTCATACATACCAATTGCATGTATTCGTTGGTAGTCAGCTTTGATAGAGAAGAGTCCTCAAAATAAAAAAGGACAAAAAAAACAATATTAAAATGCTATTTATAACCGTCAAATACAACATGAAATGGTACTGTAACGATGCTTTAATAGAAATTTCAATTCTTATTGGAGCTTTAATTCTATTTTACACCATTTTAACAGCGCTCAGGCAATTTCAAACTAATTTTTATTGTAGTTTGTGTGTAAATCCTGTACAGAAGGTACTTCAAACAACTCAATATACTTGTGCACAAATGTTTTTTAGTACAATCCCTCAGTCAGTGTCTGCAGTGAAAAAATTACAGGTCAAAATAAACATTTTTCATTGTGAATCTGTTGTTTGAAGCACCATAAAAAGTTTACGTCTTTTAAAAAACCTGTGTAGGCCAACAAGGGGGAGAGATTACTTTGAAAGAACCCCCAGCATTTAGAAACATCCCTCAGACAGAAAGTGAAAGATCGAGAGAGTGTGTATATGTGTGTGTGTGTGAGAGATAGAGAGAAAAAGCCATAAAAGAGCAAACCTGATTGGCTGATGCAGATGCGAAGGGAACACTTGTGGCAGATGTGGTTGCTGCGGACACAGCGGCCGGGGAAGCGCCGTGCATCATGGGAACTTTTCAGAGGGAAAATGGTATAAGCACACATACAGGGAGTGTGGCCAACAGGTGCACAAACATGATGAGTGAGTGGACACAGAGGGGAATGGAAAGAAAAGTGAGCATTGAAGGTGATTTCAGCAAACGGCAAACCAAAAGTGGTGGCAAGAGAGATTGTTCTAAAGAAGACATAAGGGCAGGTAAAGTGTCATATGAGCCAACACATCAAGAGCTACAAGAAGAAGGAAACAAAGGCATGGCATCTCATAAACTTTGCATTTAGGTTTCAGCTTCCATCTACTGTAGTACGTTTTAAACATTTAACCCTTGTCATATTTTCTGTTACTTGAACATCATGCTCAACACTGATTACAAACAAATGCAGTGAAAAATAGTATCAACTACAAAGTGTTAAAAGGATAGTTCACCCAAAAATAAAACTTCTGGCATATTTATTCTTCCCTCCCAGTTCATTCCGAACCCATATGTGTTTTTTACCTGGTATACATAAAGAGAAAATTTGCCATCCTGTGGAATTTTGGGTTGTTTTTCTTTAAAGTGCCCCAATTATGCTATTTTAAAGGTTTCTAATTTTGTTTTGGAAGTCTCCTACAATAGGTTTCATGAATCCAAGGTCAGATATAACACTTTCTCATAATATACACTGCACATGACCTCTTTATTCACAAGCTGTGTCTCATTTCGGAGGCTGCGTCCTCCGGAAGTCGCATTTGAAGGCTGCATACATGTCTTATTTAAGAAAATTAACCGTAATAAAACTGACTATTATTCCTCGTGAGGTGTAAAATACTGTAATTTCTTTCTTACTTTGCAATCTAATGGTTAATTTTCTTAAAAGAGACCGCCTCGATAATGTATGCGGCCAACAAATGCGACCTCTGGAGGACGCAGCCTCCGAAATGAGATGCAACTACAGTGTCTGAAACGGCTCGATAAAGGATTCGGTATCTCTAAGGCCGTGTGCCCACCAGAGCGTTTTTTCCTGCTCCGAGCGTACTTTTTCAATTGTTTTCAATGGGAGCACCGCGTTTTTTAAACGCCATGAGCGTAACGAGGCGCTGAGCGTTTTTTCACGCTGGTCGCCCCGAGTTGAAGAATGTTCAACTTTGAGTAAAACGCTGCGCTCATCACTGTCACTTTTTAGCCAGCCGTCCAATCAGAGTGGAGGAGGGGCGGGACAAATACAACTCCGACCAACTGATATTCCGTATCATAGCAACAAAGCGTCTCAACGGAAAAAAACGCTACGCTGCAGAGGCGCTCTCAAGCACTCACAGACGGGATTTTCAGCTGGCTAAAAACGCTTTAGTGGACACACGGCCTAAACTCCTCCTTTCTGAGAGCCTACTCTGCTCTGATTGGTCAGATAGCCCAGTCTATTGTGATGGGTCTACCACATACAGCATGTGTCAGAAGCGTAACGTTCATTACCATATCTGAATTTCAACTTTGGAGGCTTCCTCATCGCTTGTATACACAAATAGTAACAATGGTGTCAGTTTTATCATATCAATTTGAGCGTGAGTCCTCCAAAGTGGATTCGCAGCACAGAAAAGAGCAACTTCTCGACATGTCAACAACACGACTGTGGCAAGCAGGGTGAGGCCAAGAGCCATGGGAACGGACGCGAGTGCTTATGAGCATCACCTGCGCCCCACCGGCCTCGGGTCTCACAGACAGTGCTGCCAAGTCCACGGGAATTGGGCTACTTTTACGCTGTTGCCACGGGTTGAAACGAACCCAAATAACATGATATTTAGCCCCTGAATTGCGAATTTTACTAGGGGAACCCCGCCAAAAATGCTGATTCTAACTCCTGAAACTTTATTTTTATCAGGGCACTCCCCTGAAATGCCATTGGGCTAGTTTTGGGCTAGTTTTGAGTAGCAATTTGGCGGGTTTTGTTGTGGAAACCTGGCAACCCTGCTCATGGAAGATCTCCGGAATACTGTAAACCCTAACACTCAAAATAATTAATTGGTTTGAGTAGGACAAACTTAACTTAAATTAGTTCAGTCAAATTAACTTTCAAGTTCACAGAACTGATATATTTGAAGTAAACTGAACTGTTTTATTGTTTTCAGTTTTATGAACTTGCATGCGGCTTGGTTTGAGAGCAATGTTAAATGCTTTATATTGCTGTACTCATTCAGCAAGTCCTATACCATGCTATTGTTAACATGTTACCAAATTAGCAAGTTAGCATTTTTTGAATTAGCTTGTTATAGCTAGCTAATTTTACACTGTTAAAAATGTTTACATTAGGGTTACATGATCATTTTAAGTTAAATGAATGAGTATACTCAAACATTTCAAGTTATCAAATAAAATGTATAAGTAGTACAAAATAAAAATCTGCCAGTTCTGCTTACTTAAACTTTGAATTTCCTAACTTAAAAATTTTTGAGGCAACTGATTGCCTCAATTTCTTTGAGTTTTGCCAACTTATTCAGGTTTACAGGGAAGGATAAAAGGAAGAGTGACAAGAGTAAAGGACGGGAGAGGAGCAAGCCTGGACTATTTATGCTGTGTTTTTATGCAGCAGTCGTCCATAAGGGGCTGTCGCTTTACTTTTGTTTTGTTGTTTATTTTTGGATTATGGCTAAAAGCCATTGGAGATGAACGAGGCCGCTGGAGCGTTTGCTAATGAGAGACAAGCACGACACATGGCTCGAGAGCAGTGGAGCTTTTATTATGCCGCAGACGACCGCTTACGCTTCTTCCGGTCATGCGTATGTGGGGTAACGGAGTGCTGTTTGATCATATTAGATACATTTGTGTGTTGAAAGTTGTTATAATGCTACTCTGTGCGTTTGCTCGGCGGCTACTATGAGACACTTGTTGCACACTGCAGTAAGCTAGACTGATATTAGCCATGGTAAAACATAGTACTCACAGTAAATCAAGAAAACAAGATTTAAACAATAAGACTTACTGTGTTGAGCTATATAACCATGATTAGTTTTCTGTTGATTAATGTATCCAAACAGTTGCTCACCTGTATAATAAAAACACATATTAAAGCATCTTTGGTGTTTCCATGGTTTGTACAAAATAAAACCGGAATTCGAGGGTAACGCGGGTATGATGTCATTGATATGGTCGTGTCTTGGTTAAAATTGCTTATTTCTCTAGATTTAAAACATTCTTGGAAACATTTGGAATAATGTAAGTACACAAAATATAACATTCTTCTAGTGGTTTTTGGATATTTTAATCCCAAAAAATCTGATGTATTGTGCCTTTAACTTTGCTACAACAACATATTGCTACAACATGTTGCTTCTCAGCTACAACTACAGTGTCTGAAGGTGCTTCCAAGTACTAAGTAGACGTTGTTCAGGGGCAGCCAATGAAGACCGTAGGCTGGCATTATGCAAATATGTTACAAACCTACACTGGAATTGCTGACGACTCTTTCGGCAGTTCAGAATCAATTTTTTATTGTAGGAGACAATAACTTTATTTGTCGTGCACTTTGATCTTTAAAACTTTGCAGACTTTTGCATTCATAAACAGCTATATTACATACTGCATGAAAGGTCATATTCGAAAAAGCATAATAGGGGCATTTTAAAGCATTTTTAAATCACTCAAATTTCATTCTGCATATTTGAACATGCATGGAAAGATTATTCATAATCTTTTGACTTCTATGAGGGTGAAAAAATAATGACAGAAATTTCAGTTTTAGGTGAATTATCTCTTTAAAAAGCCACCAAAACCCACAAAATGCTAGAATTGCTCACAATAAAAGATTTTTGTGTGTGTGTTTTTAAAGTCAACATGAAGTCAACATGCTTCCTATTTACTTTCTTAATATGCATGATGCATTGGTGCACATTAATGCATTTTTCAGCCACCCCCTCCAATTCACTATTTGAGTGTTTAAAAGCCACTTTTTGTAATTGAATGCAAAAATCAAGTTCTGCCCCTATATATCTTCTTGAATATTCTGTTTCACTTGGAAATATGTCATATTATGGAAGTAAAATGTGTTGCAAATGCTGTTTCATGTTGACTTTAACTTTAAATCACAGATATATATGTGAAGCGCTAACAAAGATGTCCAGTTATCAATGCCAGTTTGTCGGCCATGTGGATTTTGAGGGCGTTACAACAACTAAGAGGACGAAGTCTAGAAACCTACCCACGCTTGCTGCAGGGGTCATGCACAATATTGAGCCTGCCCATCATGCATTGCAACAGGAAGTGGATTGGAAAGGGAGAAGAATCACAACAGCCCATCACAAGGTTGGTTAGAGTGAAGAAATCATAATTAAAGGAAGACAATAATCATTACAGTGATACAGCATGATGTCCATAAGAGACCGATTAGTTGACAAAACCATGAACTCAGGAAGGGAAAATGTGTATTTGTAAGCTCACAGAAACATGTGTATATGTGACAGTCATCATAGCAGACATTAGTGTGACTGAGGGGCATCCCAGGGTTATTGACTGTATTTCGCAGTGAAAGCCATGAGCCCAACTATAAGTATGTACCAGAGTAGTAATGTGATACAATGATGAGGTGATACAGAGAAACTGACAGACAGCCCCATTTCTTATTGCTTAGTTTACTGTGCGCATAATGCAAGGTTCCCACGCCTTCTGACCAAATGGTTTTCCATAAATTTTCCAGGAGTTTGAGATTACTGGGTAAGGATTTTTAGAATTAATTTGAAATGAGAGTCTACTTGCACCATGTGTAAACAGCACTGCATTCCAGGAGTTTGATGGAATCAGACTAAAAATGCTGTATGTTGTTAAAAATTGTGTGTGTTTGTGTATGTACATATGTATGTATGTATGTATATATATATATATATATATATATATATATATATATATATATATATATATATATTTTAATATACAAAAAACAATACAAAAATTATGTATACAATATCAATATATACAATAATGTAAAATAATATTGTAAAGTAATAATTGTAATTGTAAAGTAATATTCATACTTTATGATACTTGTATGATAATACATTATACCATACTATAATGTTATACTATATTTATAAACTTATACTATAAGTATACCATATATATTAAATATTTATATTATTATATTGTAATATTACTAGAATTATTATTATAAATATTACAATTATATATATATATATATATATATATATATATATATATATATATATATATATACACACACACAACATATTATATATAATTATAATATGTTATATTAATATATATATATATATATATATATATATATATATATATATATATATATATATATATATATGTATCATTTACATAGTAAAGAAATATTTATACTATTTATATTATGTAGTGCTGTCAAATCGATTAATCACATCTAACATAAAAGTGTGTTTGCATAATATATGTGTGTATATATATATATATATATATATATATATATATATATATATATATATATATATATATATATATATATATATATATACACACAGTACAGTCCAAAAGTTTGGAACCACTAAGATTTTTAATGTTTTTAAAAGAAGTTTCGTCTGCTCACCAAGGCTACATTTATTTAATTAAAAATACAGTAAAAAACAGTAATATTGTGAAATACTATTACAATTTAAAATAACTGTGTACTATTTAAATATATTTGACAAAGTAATTTATTCCTGTGATGCAAAGCTGAATTTTCAGCATCGTTACTCCAGTCTTCAGTGTCACATGATCCTTCAGAAATCATTCTAATATGCTGATTTGCTGCTCAATAAACATTTATGATTATTTTCAATGTTGAAAACAGTTGTGTACTTTTTTTTTCAGGATTCCTTGATGAATAGAAAGTTCAAAAGAACAGCATTTATCTGAAATACAAAGCTTCTGTAGCATTATACACTACCGTTCAAAAGTTTGGGGTCAGTAAGAATTTTTATTTTTATTTTTTTGAAAAGAAATTAAAGAAATGAATACTTTTATTCAGCAAGGATGCATTAAATCAATCAAAAGTGGCAGTAAAGACATTTATAATGTTACAAAAGATTAGATTTCAGATGAACACTGTTCTTTTGAACTTTCTATTCATCAAATAATCCTGAAAAAAAATGTGACACTGAAGACTGGAGTAATGATGCTGAAAATTCAGCTTTGCCATCACAGGAATAAATTACTTTGTGAAATATATTCAAATAGAAAACAGTTATTTTAAATTGTAATAATATTTCACAATATTACTGTTTTTACTGTATTTTTAATTAAATAAATGTAGCCTTGGTGAGCAGACGAAACTTCTTTTAAAAACATAAAAAATCTTAGTGGTTCCAAACTTTTGGACTGTACTGTATATATATATATATATATATATATATATATATATATATATATATATATATATATATATATATGTGTGTGTGTCTGTCTGTGTGTGTCTGTGTGTGTGTATGTATATATATACACACACACACACACACACACACACATAATATATGTAAATATATACACACACACACACACATATATTATGTAAATACAAACTTTTATGTTAGATGTGATTAATCGTGATTAATCGATTTGACAGCACTAAGTAAATTATACCATACTATACTATGTTATGCTATATTTAATGAAATTATACTATAATTAGACTATATACTGCTATATACTATATTATATTTATATTATTACAATAATTATTATATGATATTACATTAAAATATTGTCATGAAAATAAATGACATACATGAGATAAAAAATTTTATTATACTTTTTCTATTATTAATGATTAAATATTGTGTATATATTTTATAAATAAAATGCAAATATAGTATTTACATCAGGGTGCAAGAAATTTTCCTGATATACACAGTTTTACGGCAGTGGGAACCCTGTCTCTGTAAAAAAAACTGTAATCCCGTGTCTTCGTGCATCCCTCGTGGTTTAGTAAGGTCAAAGGTGAGATCAAGGGGCGGTCGGGGTGACAGGAAGTCCTACCTGACGGAATAAAGGCAGCTTGCTGCTGAAACTGCATGTTGGCCAAAGCCTGCTGGTACTGGAGCATGCCAGTACTGAACATGCTCGTGGCACCGTTGGCTTTCTCAAGCGCAGGCCGCTTTGGTAAAGGTGGCATGACACTGTGAGGAATTCCCTGCTCCGATAAGACCACAGGGAAGGGGGGTGGAGGAAATGGGGAACGGGTTGAGACGTGTAGAAGAGAGTAAAAACAGGAAAGGAACAAGAAAAAGACAGAATTATCATCAGAGGGCAAAACATCACAGGGCTTGATTCTGACAAACAAGCAAGCAAGCGGCAGCTAATACATTTCTACGGCACAAGCAAAAGCCAAAGAGCCATTTTCTCTCGCTATTACTAAAATTAGCACCTGTGATTTACATTATTAGTTTTACATCAGGAGAATATTAATTCATTAACACTACAACATCCATACGGCTAACTCAATGCAAATGAAGCAAGCGTAGCACTACTCAAATGTTTTGCAGACAAGAGTGACGAAAACAACTCATTAAAATAAAAAAAAAAAAAAAGAAAAAAAAAAAAAAAAACTGCACTGCTCACTCCATGATAAGTGTGAGAAAGAGACTAGATCTTTTCTGTTGCTTTGGTGGTGGAGCTTTAGTATTCTTCTGCTGCTACCCCTCCCATAGACACATGCACTATACAGAGATACTAAACATGCACCCTATCAAGACACTGAACTTAAATGCTGTATAGACATATAGAAGCCATGTCACTAGAGTTTGGAACATCTGGCCCTGTCCTCACGCCCTGGGATAACACACGTGTGATGATCTGATTGCGGCAGACTCGCATATCTTGTTTCTGGTTAAAGCCGAGCATATGATCGCCACAGTCAGTTGATCACACGACATGGTAACATAGAACACGACAGAGGCATTAAATAAACACATAACAAAAGGACTATGCTTGCAAATTATCTTTCCTTTTTTTTTTGTTAAGACACTACAATAAAGCAACATGCCAAGCAAAAAGGTGAAAGGTCATAGTACCAGGTCAAAGGTGGCTTCGAGGGGTCGCTTCAGTGATTTGACAGCCGACTGAGTCTTAATTAGCAGGCAGCGAGCACATGATGGCAATGGGCCAATGGGGTTCAAGCGCATTAACATAAACAGCAAGCAGAGGTGCATCATGGGGGCAGCAGTGCATTTTGGGTAGGTGAGAAAAAAACAAATAAAAACAAATCATTGGAATGCAGTATACAGGGGGATATCAGGACTAAGGCATGCAGAAATACAGTCCATTCTGTTTTAGGAAACTCTGTACTGAGATTAAGATTAACAAGTACATCAATTATCGTAACATTTACAGGGTTTCATTGACAATAAACAGTTGTGTAATACGTCAACAGTGAATAACATCGATTGCGCTGGATTGCAAACATACATTTAATGTGCAGAAATGATCAAATGTTACATAAAAATAAGTATGACACTGCTCTCTGCTCGACAGGGTGATGAAATTACGTATTTATGCAGTTTAAATGGGAATGGCAATGACTTGAGGTATATCATATCTTATACAGAGCTCTATCGAACAGAAACATTCCTAAAATGCTCATTTTAAAGACTCCTTTAAAATAACAGACTTTACAAATGCCACAGAAATGTCAATGTTAAACCTGAGATCAAATATATACCATCTAGGAAAGTGTTCATTCTATATACAGTATGATGAATGGGAACAGTACTGTATAACTATGTGTGTGCATGTGTGTGGGTGTGCATTAGAGGACGTGCTCACCATGGCAGCGGCGGCCGTGGCCTGATTGACCTGGTGCTGGGCTGCTTTGATCTTGGCCTGCAGATGTGCAGGAGGGTGGAAGTATTTGCACTTGTCTCTGGAGCAGCGGCCCTTTATGTAATCCATACACACCGTCACTGTGTTGTCACTGGGGTCGATCATTGTGCTGTCGGCAGGGTGGGCAAACCTGCAGTCCGTCTCCCCGCGAGAGCAGTTGCCACGCTGGTATTCACGGCACACCTGAGAATACACACAAACATGATGCGTCACATTCACCGTTTGCATATTGAGAGATCACAAAGTTTTGTGTTTGTGTAAAAAAAAAAAAAGGTTTGCTAAAATGTGAACTAATGAAGTTTCATTATTTAAGAAACTCTGTAATCTTACATTCAATGTAATTATATTCAAAATGGCATGCTACTACTGAAACAAAATAGTATGCAGTATGTAAAGTGTGTGCATAATATGTGAACTTTGGATGGATGGCATTGTGCAGAATATTATAGAAATATTACAGATCTCTTCCTTCTCTTATCATTTGCCAATTAGACAATGCACTCAACTAATCCACCTTATGTCATTTTATAATCAGTGTTGGGGGTAACCTAAGTTACCTAATCAGATTACTTTTTTCAAGTACGCATTACAACAAAATATCTGAGTTACTTTTTCAAATAAGTAATGGAAGTTACTTTGTTTTCCCATTTATTGATTGACAGCTCTCCTGTCCCCATGTTGAGAGAAATCGGGGGTGCAGAAGCGTTGTGTGCGCTGTCTAAACATGATGGTTATTCTAGAATAGTTCTAGACTAAATGTGAGCATACATTTGTTCATTTATTTCTTCTCCTGCTTCATATTCTTCTGCAATCCAGAATGGCAGCACAGCTGAAAAGCTTGTTTGTTTGAACTGCGCCCTCTACTGTACAGGCATGAAATTCATTCCCTTCAGCCCTTGTTTATAAAAACAAACAAACAAACGGCCCAGATGAGAAAAAGTAACGCAAAAGTAACATACATTACTTTCCGTAAAAAGTAACAAGGTAACGCAATAAGTTACTTTTTTTAGGGAGTAACGCTATATTGTAATGCATTACTTTTAAAAGTAACTTTCTCCAACACTGTTTATAGTATAATACAATATGACATAATATAATATATGAATAATATTAAAAACATTTAACCCATATGTTATACCAACCTGAACCTTACTTGTTGTATTATAGACAAACGCTTTTATGATTACATGATAATATACAATATAATTAATTTTAATTTATTATATTAATTAATTTAATATTATTAATGATATTAAAAACATACAACCTTATTTTTCCAGAGTTATGATGGAAGTAATATCAGCCTTAATTTGTACTGCAACCCTCTTCTTGACTTTTTATTTGATTAAATGCATTAAAATGAAAAAAGAACAAAACAAAAAAAAACCTTAACAATAAAAAACTCCCAATAAATGTGGCAGTGTAGCATACTACAGCTTAGAACATTTACTGGTGCATACTACATACTGTTGCACACACACACACACACACACACACACACACACACACACACACACACACACAGTATATATACAAATATATATATATTTTTTAACAAAACAGTAGGCAGTATAAAGTAGATACTAGTATGTAGTGTGCAGTATGTCATTATTTAATTCAGAACATAGCCAATATTACAGCGCTGTCTCAGATGGGGAAATGTTTTTCCATTCAGTGGTCAGAAGGGGGCAGCAGCCCCTTTATTTCTTACAAACTACCCACTGTGGCTGTAACCTACCTGCATGCATACAGAGTTTTAACATGTATACCAGGGGTGTCCAATCCTGCTCCTGGAGGACCACTTTCCTGCAGAGTTTAGCTCCATCACACCTGCCTGGAATTTTGTAGTGATCCTGAAGAGCTTTATTAGCTGGTCAGGTGGGGTTAATAGGGCTAGAAATAAACTCTGCTGAAAGGATTGGATACCCCTGGGGCTGGTTGCATAAACAAAGCCATTATGTTATGTTGTCTTACTTTTCGGGACCAAATTAGACCAATCTACGTTTTTATGTAACGCACTTGAAAAAAAAAAAAAAGATGACTAACTTGTAAGACTAGTCTTAGCAGTTTATGCAACCAGCCACTGGTGTTTACATGTGAAAGAAAAAAATATAGATTTTTTGTCTTAGTATGGCAGTGTGTTATGATGCTTTCTGATGACCTCATACCTCCAGGCGGTCTGTTCTAAGGAGTTTCTGGGCAGCCACTGCTGAAGCAGCAGCTGCAGCGTTGGCAGCGGACGGCATGGATGCCACTGCAGGGTTGCCCGCCATCAGCACAGGTGCACTGGGCAGGATCTCTGCGGACATCAGCCCAGGTGACACTGGGCCCAGGTACGGATTAAACGCAGCCGCGGCAGCTGCTGCGGCAGCCGCACTGGCGTTGGTTGCAAGGCTTGGCGTGACCGAAAACATAGGCTGAAACAGACAATAAATAACAAATTAACTTTCCGTTTCTGTGACTTATGTAAATAACACAAGAGTCAAAAAATAATGGTTATTTGACTTTTATCCATGCTTACAAAAAAGTACTGTGGCAGTACAGGCTTTAGTGGTCTTATTACATTTAATACCATATTCATATTATCATCATGACACTGTCCAAAAAAGCATGCCATCATTTTGTTTTTTATTAATCATTTATGACATGTACACATTAATATAAACATTTTATATAATATAACAAAATGATTATAATACATTATATTAATAATAATATTAAAAAAACATATTACCCATATATTATACTACAATATTGTCAGGAATGGTTGTTGTAGTAACACGCACGACGAAAGGAGTAGAGAACAAAAACAGTCTTTAATAAAGCCTGTTTTTCAGGCAAACTCATATTAATATAATATAATAAATTATATTAAGAATATTTAAAAAACACATATTTCACATGATAAATTAACTTAATACAATATAATTCATTGCAATTTATTATATCAACAAAAAACATATACCGTATTTTATACCAACCCACCTTGTGGCATTTTAAAAATGTAATAAATTAATACAACATAATATAATGAATTACATAAAGTAATAATAATATATTTTATATGTAATGCACCATTCTTAAGGCCGTTCACACCAAGGATGATAACTATAATGATGATGATAAAGATATACTTCTAAAAATCCACAACTATAATGATAATGGCACAGAGAAACTACATAGTTGGAATTACATATAGATCCAACTGATGAATGATAAAAACATTGACAGCCAATCAGAATTCATCTTACATTAAAGAGCGCGAGCATTTAAAATGGCAGATGACAAACCACAGTGTGCAGTTAGAATATACAGAATGATATTGTCCACTGGTGTGGGCACTAATACAGTTACCGTTATAGATATTTTTCTTGGTGTGAACACAAGCCAAAGGTCTCTACTTTTTGGGGCCATTGTATATATATCTTAATACAAATCATGCCTATTATTTACAAAAAAAATCCTTTTGTATAGAAATGGCCTGTGGGTGATCTCTCTGGCTTTTTAAAGGGGGCAGGTTATAAGAATCGAGGCTCACCATTGGCTGAAGCTGACTTCCAGGCATGATGGCATTGGCTAGCTGCATCTGCTGGGCGAGCATTGCCATGTTCTTCTGCTGGATCAGATTGTTACGGCCGTTTATCTCCAGCTGCGTCTTCAGGTGAGGAGGAGGGTGAAGGTACTTACAGTTCTCTCGGGAACAACGACCCTGAGAGAAAGAGAAGACCAGCAGAGGAAGAACGTGAGGAGAAGAAAACAACGACATAAAAGAATATATAATAAACCTCATGTTTTATTGAGTCTGATTTTAATGTTTTTACATTACACATGAACCTGTGAAATAAAAATAATAATAGTATAAAAAAATAATAACAAACATTAAATTATTTTATATAATTATTATTAATTATATTCTGTCATCATTTAATCACCTTCATGTTTTTCCAAATCCATATGACTTTTTATATTATAATTTGTTTATTATTATTTAAATTTTTTTAGGAGTCATTAGGCAGAATGATGACTAACATGAGGATGAACAAAATGAGTGTGAGTAAACGATGACATAACGTTCATTTTGTGGGTGAAATAACCATTTAACATCTTATTTTCCCCCGGCTTCCTCAAATATGTTCTTCTGACCCACTGAGCAGATATTATTCAAGCTTTATGCCTCTTTACAGCAAAGTAGACAAATGTGAAAAGTCTAAACTGCAGAAAAATACAGTATACAGATCAAAATAAGCAATTAGTAAGGGTATAAATAAAATAAATGAATACAATATAATTCATTGCAATTTATTATATTAATATATTATATTAATAAAAACATATTACCCAAATTACCCGTATTTTATACCAACCCACATAATTCAAATCATGCTGTGAGTAATCAAGGGTGTAAACCGATTCAATATTTGCATCTGAAAATTAGTTGCATTAACACTATAGACAGTAAATAGAATGCAACTGGCATCTCCTGTTCTGGTTCATTCTCTCTGTTAGGGTTAGTAGATAAAAGGAACACCCTGTTCCCATTCCAGCTGACAGTATTGAGTGCATGGGAAACCCTCTGCTCTAATGCATCTAAATGCAACCTCGCAGCCGCTTTCAGCCCTTTGTGGAATCGGCCCTGACAAACTGTCACTCAATTGATTAGCAGAGTATTGATTAACTAGCTACATCAATGTGAGAGAAATTCATCTGATGAGTTTATGGATGTACAGTAACCCCGTGTGACCCCCCCGTCCTCATACACTGAGATGATGAGTGTCTTTATCTGGGTTGCGTTGGCGAGAGTATGTCCAGTACAGACGCTCATTAACCTGCTCTCATCTGACGCTGTCATCATGTCTGTCTGCTGTGACCAAAATAAAGCCTTTTTGCCATTTTTTGTGGTTAAATGTTCAATTATCTCAGCAACCAGCACTTTAGCAGAGTGCTATGCAGTTATGTACTGTGCAGATCAGTGGATGGATCCAATCTGGATGACAACACAGGGCTAAAATGTTTCAGGAAATGGAATTTACTTACTATAAGCTCACAAAAAAAAAACTTTTATGCAAAGCATTTACAATCACTAGAAGAAAATGCAGGTTCCAACCAAAATAAAAACACAAAATAACATTTCAAACAACTTCAATTCATTTCATAATGTAAAATTACATTCTAAAAATTATTTTATTATTTATATATTTATTTATCTGTATAAATTAAATATAGACTAATCCTTTTTAAAACTATAAAAGTTATTCACTCAAGAGCAGTGACTGATTTCATCTTTTGTCTTTTGTTGTTTGATTAACATTAAAGGGATAGTTCACCCAAAAATGAAAATTTGATGTTTATCTGCTTACCCCCAGCACATCCAAGATGACTTCAATGCATTGCAAAGACTTCAATGAGAGCGAGACATCACTGCCGTTGTCAGAGAGCGATCAGACCTTACTAACGAGTGCTGAATGCAGTTGAACATAGTGGTGTATTAGAGTTAAAAAATGATATAAATACTGTTCAGTTTATCACACAAACCGATCGTTTCGTGTCTTAGGACATCAATGTGTCGTCACGAGCCGCAGGGTTTAATTTGGACTTGTCTATGCAAGTTATATTTACTCTTATATTAGAAGTTCCCGTCCACTCGCATTATTTGACTGACAGACGGCAACGGTTGGAGTTAAAAATCATCATTTGTGTTCTACTGAAGAAACAAAGTCACCTACATCTTGGATGCGCTGGGGGTAAGCAGATAAACATCAAATTTTCATTTTTGGGTGAACTATCCCTTTAATGACTGCAGCAGATTTATTAGGCTGCTGTCACTTTAAGAGATGCACGGATCCAATATACTGTTACACATGCTTTTTTCTCAAATGTTTACATCCATTTAAGACATAACTGACAATGTTTACGTGAATACTCGCCAAAACGGCATTTCAACATTTTTGTTTGTAGACTATTTGACCATTTAGACATGTATCCAAAGCCCACAGTATAGGCTACTTTGCTTATGCACGCACAGAAAGCCGCCATGGGAACAGTATCTCTGTCACGGCTTAATGCGCTTTTAATAGCACTGTTTAATATCAAGCACGTCCCGCAGTTTAGCAACAGTAGACTGGACTTTACAACACTCACTTATTCGGCTGATTTGGATGTTAAGTTTGGCTTAGGAAGGAACAAAAGTGCACCGCTGTGAAGAAAAAGATGGTGCGCTGGACGGAATGCGGCAGCAGCGAAATAATCATTTTACATTGATTATATTGTTTTCATAATCGTTGGAAGACAAAAACTAAAAGATTATTACGATTAATCACACAGCCCTACAGAGTAGTTTTTCTATTAAATTAATAACATTATAACTGATGACTTTTTATTAAAAAAAACTTTTTAAACTATTATTTAAAAGCCACTGTCCAGCAGAATTGAGCTCCAACACTAATTAAATGCACCTGAACCAGCTAATCAAGATCTTCAGACAGACTCACTAAGTAGAAACTTCCAGGCAAGTGTGTTGGAGCTAAACTCTGCTGGACGTTGTCCCTTCAGGAGCAGGATTGGACAGCCTTGAACTACATCAAGTCCATAGTATGTGGTAGACATGTTAGACAAACATTGTGTACAAGAGGTCAGGTCAGTTAATTCGAGGGGAAAATAGCAGAGAGTCAGATGTCCCCCAAGCAGTTTCCCCACAGTATCACACACACAAACACCCCCCCTAAATGTTAAGCCCTGTCTGGGTTTGTCTTCCTTCACTATCATACGTTGACAGGCATGAACAATTCATTCTGGTCCATCTCCACAGGCTGCAAATACTATAAATGAGGTTTTCCAAACACAAATAAACTAGGAACTTCATTTTACTAAACACCTGTATAATAATCACATCTACACAACAACACAACAGCAGTTTTGTTACATATAAACTCTAAGAATAGGCTAAGACCATTAGCCTTTTATGTCTACTTGGAAATAATTCAGATTGAATTCACTTTCTAGAACTGGTCAGCAATATACCAGAATTAGAGGCTAAAGCAGATATCAGAAAATTCTAATACTCTGAAGTAAGTTTCCTTTCCTATCTACGCAGTATGTAAAAAATAAATAAAACACACACGTCCTCGGCTGTGAGCTGGCCAATCAAAGAGTGTCTGGCTGGTATTCTGTGAGCTGAAGTTTCTACCATCTGTTTAAGACATTAGGGAAGCTGGCCTCTGTGAAACGACACTAAGTTATGAGAGGTTGAATACTCAAATATATCTTTCTCAAAACTCTCAGACTTAATTTCCTACTGCATTTCTGCTAATTTATTTATGCAACTGAAATGAGAGTGACAAAGTGTCTCATACTCAATTAGTTTCATAATTCAATTGACCCTTGCTAAACCCTAACTTGAAATGTTACTAGGAATGAAGGAGATCTTATTATAATATTATTATAATTATTATAATATTACTGCCCCTTAATCTGCACATTTCCACCCACGGCGCTGCCATTTTGTTCTAAGGCCATGGCAAATATTTAAGCAAAGCATGTTAACTGTTCTGTCGTTGGCTGCACAGACGAGCACAGAACACTATTTAGAGTCTTGTTAGCTTGGATAGCTTGCAAGTTGACCTTGGCAAGCTCGATTGCTAAAAAAGGAGTGTTTCTGTCTGAGCAAAAATATTAGACCATTCACAGCATTTGATAGCAATCATAAACATTAGCCTGGTGTGTATGGCTCTATTTGGCAAACAGGTATGCTATGTATAGTGGGCGTCCATAAAGGTTTTGCACAAAAGATTAAAGGTGCCCTTGAATGAAAAATTGAATTTATCTTGGCATAGTTAAATAACAAGAGTTCAGTACATGGAAATGGCATACAGTGAGTCTCAAACTCCATTGTTTCCTCCTTCTTATATAAATCTCATTTGTTTAAAAGACCTCCAAAGAACAGGCGAATCTCAACATAACACCGACTGTTACGTAACAGTCGGGGTGTACGCCCCCAATATTTGCATATGCCAGCCCACGTTTCCAACATTATAAAAGGCATTAGACAAGGGCAGCCAGTATTAACGTCTGGATCTGTGCACAACCAAATCATCAGACTAGGTAAGCAAGCAAGAACAATAGCGAAAAATGGCAGATGGAGCAATAATAACTGACATGATCCATGATAACATGATATTTTTAGTGATATTTGTAAACTGTCTTTCTAAATGTTTCGTTAGCATGTTGCTAATGTAATGTTAAATGTGGTTAAAGTTACCATCATTTCTTACTGTATTCACGGAGACAAGAGAGTCGTCGCTATTTTCATTTTTAAACACTTGCAGTCTGTATAATGCATAAACACAACTTCATTCTTTATAAATCTCTCCAACAGTGCAGCATTACCCGTTAGCCACGGAGCACTATCAAACTCATTCAAAATCAGAAGTAAACAATATAACAGTATACAATACTCACATAATCCGACGCATGCATGACGAACACTTTCTAAAGATCCATTTTGAAGGTTATATTAGCTGTGTAAACTTTGTTAAGGCACTGTTTAAGGCAAGCGCAAGCTCTGTGGGCAGAGAGCACGGGATTTAAAGGGGCCGCAGCATAAAATCGGCGCGTTTATAATGATGCCCCAAAATAGGCAGTTAAAAAAATTAATAAAAAAAAATCTATGGGGTATTTTGAGCTGAAACTTCACAGACACATTCAGGGGACACCTGAATGTGTCTGTGAATATTACATCTTTTAAAAACATAATCTAGGGCACCTTTAACATGACGGCACATGCTAATCGATGAGTTGAATCAACTCCACAGCAACTACATAAATTTATCTACTAACCATTCAGAAACGTCAAGTTGCATTCTAAACATTGTAACTTCTTCCTGAGTCTCTCCATCAGTGTCGACTCCGGTTTGAACAATGTAAGGCTGAACACCGTTACTGACAATCCTCATTTTGGCTGCGTGAGATTCTCCTGCTTTGTTGCTGTTGAGCAACCGAAGCATGAGCTGTTAAAGCTCCGCCCTCTTTTGGAAAGCAGGCAGGGATCAGCAGCTCATTTGCATTTAAAGGGACACACACATAAATGGTGTGTTTTTGCTCACACCCAAATAGGGGCAAATTTGACAAGCTATAATAAATGATCTGTGGGGTATTGAGAGCTGAAACTTCAAAGACACATTCTGGGGACACCAGAGACTTTTATTACATCTTGTGAAAAGGGGTATAATAGGTCCCCTTTAATCAAATGTATAACATTTTACACTTTTCAAAGAAAAATGGCAGATTAAAATACTTTGTAATGTCACTTTATTTCAGCCTATTAAGTTTTTTATTTTAAATAATTAAAAAAAATATTGTTATGATTTTATTATAATTATAATAATTTAATATAATAATTATAAAATATTTTATTATATTATTTTACTCAATAAATAATGTTTTTATTATATTATTTATTCAATTATTCTAATTTATTTGCCACATATTCAGACAATGATCCTCTAACAAACATCTCCAACCTATTATAACAATCTTTTTTTTTTCTTCATGTAAATGTCCTGCATACATGGACATTATTATTCCCAGACATGGAGTCACTTAATATTTATCAGCACAATCAAAAATTGGAGGAAAGTCAGATTCAACTGTGAATGTAACCAATGAAAGTGGTTATGGGATCTCAATGTGTATGTGTGTGTGTGTGTGTGTTTGTATGCGTTTTAAGCGGGTTTGTGCATGTAGAAGGGTGTGCATGTGGAGTGAGAACATTCTGTAAAAGGTGTGACATGGCCCTACTGAGCATGTGCGAGAAATGTACTGTACTCTCACTGACCTGCTGAGAAAAAGAGGAAAAAAGAAGACAGCATGGTGGAAGGGAAAGAATGGCAAGAGAATGCGATTGAAGAATAAAAGAAAAAAGTGTTTATGGGAGGTGGGTGAAATGGGGCGAGCCGTGCATGTCAGGGCTGACGGAGTCGAGTTGCATTCACCCCAGCTAACCCCACTCACCCCTACCTGTAACCCTCTGCAGTACAGCTACAGCAGCATAGGGGCTCAGGTCACATGACAGGCACATGTAAGGACACGCTGCAAATTCATTGATTTTCTTACATATTGTGTTGTTTTAAAATGATTCATATAACTGAAAAGTCACACAGTGGGAGAAGATGAGTTGTGTAGTGAGATCTGAGTTCTTAACCAAGCCTTAAGTCAACCTAGAATTTTTTTTCTCCAAAATAACTCTTTCTTTTGTAATTGCAAACACTGAAAGAAAAGAAAGTATTCTTTTTATGTTCACAAAACTTCATGAAATGAAGTTGAGTGGATTAAAAGTGCCCATGTTAGAAATAAAACATACAGTGGACCTCAAAAGTATTCGGACACTTAATATGAATATAATGCAATTTTTTTATGTAATGCAAAGACATTTATAGAGAATGAAGATAATTTATATATTGAAATATGCAAAATCATCCTGACAAAATTCAACAAAGTTGAAAATTAAAAAAAAAAAATAATCTATCTTGTTTTTTGAAGACCCAGCCAATTTTTTTTTTATAAATATTGTGCAATTATTATGGCATTGTTTGCATATATGCAAATTAATATTTCACAATAAGGTGAACAATAAACAACTGTATTTTTATTAACAAAGGTTAGTAAATGCTGTAAAAATATATTGCTCATTGCTCATAATGCATTAACTAATGTTAACAAAAGAGACCTTATTGTAAAGTGTTTTTTGTATATATTTTGTTGGTAGTTTTTTTTTCACAGAGGTGAAAAACCTTCAGTTGCGCAGGGCAGGAAATGCTTTTGAAACAGGATCCTCAAACAGAATGCATTATAGAGAGCACTGTCAGTGAAATCAGAGAGGATACAGAGAAAGTCATTCCTGACCGTCACTCGGCCTCCCAACAGCTGAGAGAGAGAGAGAGAGAGAGAGAGAGAGTGAGAGAGAGATAGAGAGAGAGAGGATGCACTCTTTCCAGCATTGGTACGGCAGGTCGTTTAGGTCACTGCTTGCATATTGCAACATAGCACTGTTCCAAAAAATAGTGTCAAAAAAAAAAAAATGCATCACCTCAGTTGAAATCATAAAAATAATCCATATGAATTAAGTGGTTTAGACCAAATTTTCTAAAGAGACAAGATCACTTTATATGATGAAGAGTTTGAATTAAGGCTTTTATTACACACATACATATATATATATATATATATATATATATATATATATATATATATATATATATATATATATATATATATATATATGTGTGTAATATATATATATATATAAAGGCCTTAATTCAAACTCTTCATCATATAAAGTGATCATATAAATAACCTCTTATTCTTGCCAGTCAAGCAGGTTCAGTTGAGCTTCTGTTTATGTTCACTGGTCAATGTTTATATGTGGATATAAGACTAAATTCAATCTGTTCAACATGTAAAGCAATCGTGTCTGTTCAGAAAGTTTGGGATAAACCACTTCATTCATATGGATTAGTTTTACGATCTCTTTATGAACTTTTTGAAACGTCAAAGTGGTAGTTGCATAGACTGTCAATGGAGGGACAGAAATCTCTCAGATTTCATAAAAAATATCTTCATTTGTGTTTCGAAGATGAACAAAAGTCTTACATATTTGGAACGACGTGAGGGTGAGTACATGATTACTTTTTTTTTTCATTTTTGGGTGAACTATTCCTTGAATATCAATTCTGCTTCTGATGCACATTCATGTTTTAAGGTAGTTTTACTGTAAAACAAAAAGGAAAAATCAATAAAGAAATAGTTTTTTTTCACTGTCAATAAAGGTTTCTTGCATCAAAAATGTTTTGCACCATCTCCACCCTCTTTCTGACCCTTAAGAGGGTGGTTTACCCTTAAACAAGAAACAAGAAACAAGAAACAAGAAGTGTCCTCTCTTCCTTGTTAACTTGCTGATGTTCCCTTTTACAGCTGGATTTAAATTCCAGAAAAAAATCTCAACTCAGCCCATCTCAAGTTTCAGAAAGTTTAGCTGACTGTACAAGGATAAGATAGAAATCTAGAAGTCTAAAGGCATTCTATCTGACTTATATCATCTACCCATAGTCTATACCATGATATAAAATTCATTTAGCTTGAAATTGCAGACAGAAAAAAAAATCTAGTTATATTGCGTTGCATTGCTTACTTGCAGGGTAAACATGATAAACAGTTATTTTACAGCTAGTTACAGGCAAATGTATAAATATAGAGTAACTGGTGTGTGGATAAAATTATTAGCACAGATTAAATAATGGTGTGTGTGTGATTTTAAGGGGATAGAGGAAGGTTTCATCCTTGTGTATAGTGTCAGCCGCTGCTGTCCCTCAGAAACAGAGTCCCTTTGTACTTGCGTTGACTTACATTTAACTGTCGGACGTCTTTTACAACGTGTGCGTGTCAGAGCTCAATAGTGATCTATTATCCCCTCATTCTGTGTGTGTATATTACTGAAATAAGTCCTGCTCTTCATTTTCACTAATGAAGTGAATTCAATCTTATGGAAACATGCTTTGAAAAAAACATGCTTTGGTAAATCATAATTATGATGGCATAAAAAGTCAAAATTATGAGACACTGGCCTGGTTTCACAGACAGGGCTTAGATTAAGCCAGGATTAGGCCTTAGCTCAATTAGGGTGTTTAAGTAACTTTTATAAAAATTCCTTAGAAAATAACAATTCTGGTGTGCATCTTGAGACAAAACAATGGCACTGACATATTTTAAGATGTGTCTGTGCAAGTTGCTTTTAGTTAAAACGGCTCAAACAAGCATTTTAGTCTGGGACTAGGCTTAATCTTTTCCTGTGAAACCAGTGGAACTAAGTTATAATTGTGACATAAGTTATGAAATATAAAGTCGAAATTGACAAAATTATGAGATACCAAGTCATAATTCATTCATTCACAAGTCAAGAAAAAGTCGAAGTTGACAGAAAACAAGGACAAAAGTCAAAATTGACAAAAAGTCGAAATTGAGAGATTAAAAATCAAAATTATGAGATACAAATATGACAAAAATTCAAAATTATGAGATACCAAGTCATAATTACGACATAAATCATGATATAAAATCGAAAATGACAGAAAACAATAAGGACAAAAGTCAAAATTGACAAAAAGTTGAAATTGAGAGATTAAAAGTCATAATTATGAGATACAAATATGACATAAAAAGATACAATTATGAGATACTAAGTCATAATTTTCAACATAAGTCATATAAACAATTACGACACAAGTCAAAAAATTGTCAAAAAGTCAAAAGTAAGAGATTAAAACTAAAAATTATTAAGTTAAAATTAAGATACTAAGCCAATTATGACACAAGTCATCAAGTCAAATGATGATAAAATCAATTATGAGAATTTTGAGTTTTTATCTCATTATCTCATTTTAACTTGTGTCATAATTTCAACTTTTTATCTCATAACAGATTTTATGTCATAATTTCAACTTGTCATAATTGTGTTTTACCAAAGCATGTTTTTTTTTTCCCTTATGTGGCAGAAAAGGGCTTCCATACATTAATTTTTATTAGTGGTATTACTATTGCTCATACTTAGTGCTAGTGATTTAAACAGACCCCTATCCTTAAGTGTTAGACCTTGGTGTGTAAGTAAATTAAATAACTTTGTGCCAAGTATATGAATGATACCTCAAATCATGCGGCTTTTGAAGAGAAATATGTTATTGCTTTTCTAAGCAATCGGCAGGTCCAGATCTGTTTTTGCATTTTAACACACCCTTAGCAACACCATGACAACCACACACAACAGCGTAGCATCATGGTAGTTTTACATCATTTTGTTTAGAAAATTGTATATATCTTTTTCTGAGCAATGTCACCTCTCGCTCCATCTATGGCTACAGTTTTGTAGCTGCTGGGAAAGAGAGAGAGAGAGAGAGAGAGAGAGAGAGAGTCAGATCTTGGTCAGCTGTCATGTTGGCTGTGCCAACTCCTTTCTCGTTAACAGTTTCTTTGCTTCTTTATTTTTTCCTCGCTGTACAAGACACTGCCAAGAGTTCTCACGGTGCGTGTTTGTTGTCGTTGTCTCACGCCTGTCAAGATTTACTTACACATTTCTCACGCGACCACACGCCTGGCTCATCTGGAGCGAAAGGGTGGGGTCAAAGGTCACAGAGCTGTCTGCAGTAATTAATGTCATTCGTGTGTGTGTACTTCCACACACAGATGTTTGTTTGTCTATATCATGTTGGGGACTTTTCTTTTGAGATAATGACCTTTTCTATCCCATAAACCTAATACCATGGGTTTCACACAAAAGAATGTTTATATTTTCAGTAAGACATAAGGATCACTGGCTGGTCCCTCATGTAGGCAACAACTGGCATGCACATACACATTTAACTCTCTGTATGATTACCTTATCAGTGTGAGATTACGTGGATCTCAGTAACAGGATTAACAGTGTTCACAGTGGCTTTAGGGTGCTACAGCCGATTAGCAGCAATGTGAGCTGTCCAGTGTGACATAGGATTAGGATTATAATCCCGGGATTATCCGTATAGTCTCCACGGGATTATCCGTTCCTCCCCCCTTTACCCTTAAAGTCGGGGTGATCTCTTTCAGGTCCTGTGCAGGGCTTCTCAAATGCAGCTTTTGTCTGTTCTAAATACTTTCTATAGTTATTTTTATTATCAGTGTTGGGGTAACGCATTACAAGTTACGTAATCAGATTACTTTTTCAAGTAACTAGTAAAGTAATGCATTTCTTTTTCAATTTACAACAAAATATCTAAGTCACTTTTTCAAATAAGTAACGCAAGTTACTTTGTTTTCACATTTATTGACTGACATCTCTCCTGTCCCCATGTTGAGAGAAATAAAGTGCAGAGGTGTTGTGTGTGATGTGTGAACATGAACAGTCATTTTATCTCAGAATTTTACGCAAACCTGTAATAATTAACTACATTAAATTACACAAATATACTTTATGTATTTAATCTCACTTTAGTAACCAAAGTCTTTGCTGCTGACCTTCAATGATCTAATTGAGGGGTGGCAAACTCCGGTCCTGGAAAGCCACAGTCCTGCAGAGCTCAGCTTCATCCCTGATAAAAAAACTCACCTGCCTGACCTTCATTAGCTTGTTCAGGTGTGTTTGATTAGGGTTGAAGCAAAACTCTGCAAGACTGTGGCTCTCCAGGATCGGACTTTGCCACCCCTGATCTAATACAACCATACTAATAAGCAAAAAATTACTTTAGATTAGGTTTAGAAATAAGAGTGTTGAACTTTATTCTCCTGTATCCTACAGTATTCTTCTTTAATTCAGAATGGCAGCACAGCTGAAAGGTTTGTTTGAGCTGCGCCCTCTACTGTACAGGCGTAAATATGCATTTCCTTCAGCCTGAGGCTTATTCATTTCACTTTTGGCCTATACGTTTGCCAAAAACAGATTTTTTTGTTGTTGTTGTTATTAAAAAACAAGCAAGAAAGCCCAGCCCAGGTGAGAAAAAAGTAACGCAAAAGTAATGCAACACGTTAATTTTCATAAAAAGTAGCTAAGTAGCGCAATTAGTTACTTTTTTAAGGAAGCGACGCAAAATTGGGGGGCATTATTGGGTATTTTTTTATTACAAGAAATTAAATAATTAAAAAAGATTAAAAGGGATTTAAAGGAATAACGAGAAAGAAATAGGACTGGTAAAAGTTTCAGGTCTATTGTAGTTAACAATCAATTTAAACTATTTGCAAATAATATTTAAAAAAAAAAAATCACTCTTATTTGTATGTATATGTCAAAAATGCTAAACCGTTCTTGCCTCATCATATTCAGTTATGAATTACATTAATCGTACCATATTAATCAAATAATAGCATGTTATCAATTCAAAATGGCAAAATTTCATAAAAATGTTGAGTAGTTTGCATCACTGGATATTAAGCCCCGCCTTCTTTGATTTGATTGGCCAGCTCACTCATTCTGACAGTGATAAGCGCTGTTACACCACTGTGGCAGACCAGCCTAAAAATGTAACTTTTAAAACTTTTTTGTCATTCTAAAAACAAACAGTGCAAGATGATAATTCAATGCATGGTTAAATATGCAACGTATTGAGGTCTTGTGAGAATAATATTAATGCGTGTAATGTTTACTGTTGCATACTGTGTATAATTTCACATGCTATTTAAAAAATTGTAGGCAGTATAAATTGCTAAGTATACAGTAAGCACTACGCTAATATGGCATTTTAAACATAGCTCCTATGAGACAATGTACAAACCGTCAGTCATCATTACTGCAAAATAAACAATCCAGGTTGACCAGGGAGCATAGGGATCTTGTTTCACCCTGAAGGAGTTTATTTTGGGATAGTGTCCAGCTGTCTGTATATTAACCGGCGTCTTCTAAGCAAATAACGAAATAAATGGTTATGAAATAGCAATTTAAAATTATTTCATACAGTGAAACGAGAGCAGTCAAGAAAATTCGTACAAAAAATATTTACTGAAGAATGCAGCGATTGACCAATCAAAATCAGAGTATAATCAATAACTACAGTATATACTTTTTAACATGCATATATTATCAGAGTTTGTGAATGTAAATAAACAACCGATTCATTTACAAAGATAAAAGCATTAAAAACTGACTCCTTTCCTCTCTCTTTTCTTCATTATTCAAGGGCTTTGATAATTGAATTCAGTGTGTTTTCGATCCTTTTTCATAAATACACATCAGAATGAGCTGGGCTTAGATGGAGGGCTCTGTTGCTAGGATACCATGACCACGACAGACACGAGGTTTGAGCAAACAGTCTGTGGAGGGCTAGTCACATCTGTACCATCGCTTGTTTGTGTGTGTGTGTGTGTGTGTGTGTTTTTAAAGAAACCCACATGCACAACCTCAAAAATGTCTGTAATTATATGCATTTCATCTATAATATGATGCTTCACAAACACAAAATGCACAGGATTAAGGCTCTACAAAGACAATTCTGTTTGCTCATGTTATATGATAAGAATTTTATCCCCAAAAATGGAGCGCATCACGTGTACTGTCTGTACGTTACAGTCATTGCGCTAATGAATAATGCAGTTCGCTGACCCCTCCCTCTTAATGATTGATGCATGAGGGTTGATGATGCACTTCCTGTCAGTTGGAGCTTTGATGACTCAGCCCGTTTAGCTCTACAGGAAGTGCAGGGTCCACTCCCAGAGTTCACTAGAAGCTGAGTCACGCAGCGATAAAAAATCTCTCTCTCACAGCGACACATAGGGCTGGACGACCAACACACACACACACACATACACGCACACACACACACTGAAGTAGGTCAGGGTCAGGGTGTTCCTGATAAGCTGTCTATCTAACTCTTTCAGGGGCCAATTCAGGTTTAAAATTTTTAAAACTAATATGCACGTCCTCCAGTACACACATGACTCCCACAGTGTTTTGCAGCTGAGAAAACTTTATTTTTTTCCAGTGAGACAGGTAATTGCAGTGTGTGATTTTTTTTTTAAATCTTCAATAATCAATTATTTACAGTATTTTTACCTTACAAACAGTACTATACCATCGTATCAGATGCAATTCGTAGTCACACAGGGTTAAACATGGCTTCCTCCATTTCCCGCCACTAAGAAATAACTAATGTACGAATACAATGATATTAACCCTTGTGCGGTGTTGAAAACCCTCTAACAAATTTGGTGTTCCATGGTAAAAAATTGCTTGTAAATCACTCATTAAGCTATATTATCTTTTAGTCAACTTGTTTTCTTTCAATTAGGTTTTGTATTTCTTTTTGGAACTGATTGATAGTAGCAGGCCTCATTGATATGAGCTTATCCAGCTCAGTTTTTGAGTGAAAAAAGCATTATTTGTGGATAATTATGTCAATATTCAACAAAATACTGAAAATGCACTGTTTATAACACTAGTGTGCTTTAATGTTTAACCAGGAAGTTTGTTTTGAAATGCTTTTATTTTGTACAAAATGGAACAAAGTCACACTTGTGGTATTCCCCGTCAAAAATGACCGGCCTGCAAAAAATACCTTATAAATCTCTTGTTATGCTATATTCTCACCAAATATTGGATTCAATCTTTTTGTCAACTTGTTTTCTTTCAATTAAGACAGGTTTTGTATTGAAACTCATTGATCTGAGCCTCATTGGTCTGAGCATAAAGCTCATCTCTATGAAAATAAAGCCTGTAATACTCATGTGTGCATGCAATTTCAGTTTTTCTTCTCCTAAATGTCATGTTAATTCAATGTTATTTGCTTGCACTAGCAAATTCACTAGCAATTTCTGTGTGAAATGTGCCCAGAATAAGAACACAACATGTAACGTTTCATGTTAAGTGTTTTCCCTTACAAAACCATTATAAAGAAAACGCTTAATGTGCCATAGCACATTGCATTTACATTCTGGGCTCATCTGCTTTCCTCTATATATAGTATGCATCATCAATAGGGGTTATATTTAATTTGATCTGATAATATCACTGGCTTAGTACTTGAGGGCACGTTAAACGTTTTTCACGTTAAGTGTTTTAGAATGTCCTGGTGTTTTAGTGACTGAAATGCTGCGGCAGCAGCAGTATGTGGATCGCAAATGCCCAATACCTACAGTATGTTCACCTATCTTTGTTTTTTCAAAGAAAAATTATTCAAAGAATAAGATCAGTGTCCAACAACGGTGGCTCCATCATATCCTTCAAGTCTAATCATGTTACAAACATCGAGATTCTACGATGATGTAACACCTCATGCCTATTGTTGTGCAACGCCACCTATGTTTTGGCGGACATGTTCTTCGGATGAACCTGGATCACAAGCCGAAAATGGCTATAATGTGGTTGCCACCAGCTGCTAAACCTCCATGTAGCCGACCACTGGCGCCGAACTTTCCTGAACGACCTTAAGATCATCGATACTCCTTGGGACGAAGCAGAGGCAATCGCGGCGGACTAACAGCGATGGAGGGTGCACGTTGCATGATTTGCTCAAGAGCACGGGAGTGCTTAAGTTAAGTAAGATTCAAAGAATACTACGATACTACCATGGTACATGTCCAAAAAACCTTAAAAGTAATGACCTGGTAGATGTCCATAAAAACCATGATAGTGCTATTTTTTTGTGCAAATATTTAAATATTAAAAATGAAGAGCAAGAGAGGGTGGGGGAGGGGGGTTTAGAAATTAGATGATTTTGTTATGACACATTAGGACAGTATGTCAGATAAACACTTTTCTTTGTCTACTGGTTGGGTTCATACTCTGTGTGTGTGTGTAATATCTCAGTGCTGGTTTGTTACTATGGCGTGATCCAGGAATGAAAACGTCCTCTGTGGATTTACTGCGCTCGTGTTTATGCTTTCAAACAGTCATTTATTCTCTAATGAATGCCCAGTGTGTCTGTGTTTTCTGTGAGTGTACATTCCATGAGTGTGCTACTAACAGTGGTCCGGCCGCAGTAGGGCATTCGGTGTTCTGTCTCCATACATGGTGAGACTAGTTCATCTCCTTCTCTAGTGGCTGTTGAGTGTGTTGAGGTGGATTGCATTTGCTAAATGTTACTGTAATCACACATTACTTACACAACACCACTGAGCAAAAGATCGATCAATTGATCGATCTATCTATCTATCAGTGTTGGGGAAAGTTACTTTTAAAAGTAATGCATTACATTATTGCATTACTTCCTAAAAAAGTAACTAATTGCGTTACTTTTTATGAAAAGTATTGCGTTACATTACTTTTGCATTACTTTTTCTCACCTGGGCTAGGCTTGCTTGTTTGTTTTTTAATAATAACAAAAAAGTTCTATTTTTGGCAAATGTTAAGGCCCTTTCACGCTAAAAGTGAAATGAATAAGCCTCAGACTGAAGGAAATGCATATTTACACCTGTACAGTAGAGGGCGCAGCTCAAACAAACCTTTCAGCTGTGCTTCCATTCTGAATTAAAGAAGAATACCGTAGGTTACAGGAGAATAAAGTTCAACACACTTATTTCTAAATCTAATCTAAAGTAATTTTTGCTTATTAGTATGGTTGAATTGGTTCATTGAAAGTCAGCAGCAAAGACATTGGTTAATAAAGCGAGATTAAATACATAAAGTATATTTGTGTAATTTAATATACTATTACAGGTTTGCATAAAATTCCAAGATTGCATTTCGCTGTTTTTATTCATTTTGAGGAATACTGAATGTTTTCATGCAAGTGAGATTAATAAATGCATGTTCACATTTAGTCTAGAACTACAATAACCATCATGTTCACACAACACAGGGGACAGGAGAGCTGTCAGTCAATAAATGTGAGACCAAAAGTAACATATTTGAAAAAGTAACTTCAATATTTTGTTGTAAATTGAAAAAGTAATGCATTACTTTACTAGTTAATTGAAAAAAGTAATCTGATTACATAACTCAAGTTACTTGTAATGCGTTACCCCCAGCACTCACTCATTCACTCTATCTATCTATCTATCTATCTATCTATCTATCTATCTATCTATCTATCTATCTATCTATCTATCTATCTATCTATCTATCTATCTATCTATCTATCTATCTATCTATCTTATCTTTGGAGCCAATTTTGAGACATTATTATATTCTCTTCTCAAACACTAGCTCAAACAAAAACAAAAAACTACAAATAAAGGCTGCATTGAATCTACTTGCTGTCTGGGAGAAACAATTTAGATATTAAAGAGCTCTCATTAACTTTATGACTGAGTAATCTAACAGATGGAGCCCTATATTAGTGTCTCAGAGAACTAAACTGACTTCAGAGTTCAGTAGCAGAATAATGTTTAGCTTTGATTTTTAATAGGTGTTTAGTGTAGGAAAACCCTGACAAGAGTGTACTGTGTTTGCCATTACTTAACGAAATGTAAACAGAGCGAGTCACACACAACTAAAAAGACTCTCTCCCTTCAGTCTCAGACTTTGGAATGTAAGCTTGGTGTCAAAAATAGCCATATACAGAGAGAGTGAGTGAGTGAGTGCACACACACACACACATGCTAGAGTTGATACGGGGTCAGAGATGACGTGAGCTTTAAAAGCTGTGAGTGTGTGCAACATGAGATTGACCCAGCCGCCGTGATGACTTCTGTAGAAGCTGGCTGAGTTTGGCCGAGCGCTGAAGGCCGTATTCCAAAGCGCTGAGGTCTTCAGATGTAGAAGATAAGCTCCTATAAACAGGAGACTGATGGTATTTGGATCCCAGGCTACAAACTCCCTTAAGAAACTTGCATGCTAACTAAACAGTCCAAAACAAGAAAAGAACAACAATCTATTATTGAATGTTGTTCTGCAAGAAAGCCTAGAGGAAATCTTTTATCGCTCTGAGGTTGCTCGTTCTTAACTCAAGAGCTCAGGATATCTGAAATATGTTTCAGTATCAACGCCTCAGATATTTTTCCTAAAGTTAACAAATAATTCAGCACAACGATTTGAAATGAATATAGAGAAATTTAAAAGCATAGCTCAGATGATTTGTGAATAAATGATGCCCGGTGTTATTTTAATATTATTTATATAATATTATAGTATTTAAGTATTTAAATGTAAGTTTTCAATTTAATTTTAGTTTAGTTTATTTAAATTTTTTTTTTTTTTAAATATTTCTATATAGCTTTAATTTTATTTTTATTTCAGTTTTACTTTGAGTCATTTTAGTACTTCAACTTATTTCAGTTGGTTGCCAAGGCATTTATAATTTTTGTTTAAAAGGTTTTTACATTTTTAATCTAATATTTATATTTTACTTTATTCCAGCTTTATTTCAATTACAGAAAACATTTTTAGTTTTAGCTAACAATAACCATCGCTAACAATAACCATTTTACAATAGCTAACAATAATCATATTAGTTTTAGCCTACAATACTTTATGCAAGTAAACTATATAGCAACCACTCAAAACACCCAAAGGAACTGCAAAGCAATGGCCTGGCAACCATTTTGTGGGCAAATTTTGCAAAGGCTAAGACAACTCACATTTTCTTTAGGAATAAAAGGTTCCCATTGTTGTCTAGGAAAAACAATTAAGCTATTAAAGGCATGCTGTTTGTATTTTGTCTTCCCTAAGAGTATCAAGCTTGTGTTCTAGAACATATCGAAACAATACTAAAATAATAATAGGCATTGGGTCGATCTGAAAACAGGAACATTTAGCCGTGTGTCGCTCATATATAATCATAGCTTCCCTCCTTTTAAGAAAAAAAGTGTGAAACCATCTAAATTCTGAATTAGTTGCCATTTGGCATCTCTAGTCAAGAAAATCCAGATTAAATCATTTGCTGCCAAGGCTGAGTCCATTAGCTGTAAGAAGTCTTTGCTAATGGATTTGCAGACGTCAGTTTTGAAGCCGGTAATGTCATACACAACAATGCAAAGCTCTTAAAAGGCAATTAACATCGGGATCATGTCAAAAAATGCCATAGAGTCGCATTGATCAAGCATCCTTGGTAATGTTATGCAACATCACTAAAGTAGCACAGCATTCGTCGGAGATTCAGGCTTCCACACCTCACCATTGAAAACAAGTCCCATTAACAACATCTTTTCTCAGCATCTAGCCTTTGTAAATTCATTCTTCTGATGTCCTCATACTATGCCTTGCTTTCTTTGGACAAGTATGTAAGGGCAGGGCAGGCTCATGATTGATGGATGAATTCTAAAGTAGACCTGAAAGGTCCTTACAGTTAAACCAATTCAAATTTAAAGCTGAAGTGTGTCATTTTTTTGCAGCCCCACACAGCAACATGAGCTCAACTAATGTTGTGAGTTTGGGGCGGGGTCATCTGTTTGTTCAACCAATGACAGAAGGGGGGAGTGTTCAGGAACCCTGTTTGAAAACAATCATTATTTTAGCAAGTTTTGTGATGCCAGTGGCACAAAATGACACACTTCACCCTTAAAACTCGCAAAACTACTTCTGGTACACAAAATGACACCTAGAAAATTTCTAAAACCATAGACTCACGATTTTAAAAAGTTACATTGTATAATGCTGATATATAATGGTTAATGTTCATTCAAAAAGCTGAAATTATAATGAAAATGTCTTATCTGCAGACCTGCTGCAAAACAAGTCACCAAGTTTCTATTTATTAATGACAATTATCAAAATAACTAAATATGCCACTATGTAATTCAGTTCATTAGACTAAACGTAGTCTGTATAAACTAAAGGTACAAAACCAAATTTAATTGATGTGCGGTTGCAGGTGTTCAAATATCGGCTATTTTTCATCGGCTTTGAACACCCTGTTTAGCATTCAGATTTGTTCTGTCTGACTGAACAAGGTCAAAGGAGTGTTCGTTACCAGCAAACAGCACCATTAAAAATGGGAAGAGCCCTCTGCTACATCACATAATTGCGCAACTCAAGCCAAAATGGAGAGATAAGCATTAGGGGGAGTGCTGGTCCTACTGGTTGATCTCAACTTCACCTCTGTCTTGTTGGATTGGAGCTTGTGAGGACTGCTGGGAAGGGACAGCATATTTGACTATATTCAGGCAAATGATTTGCATGATATGCAAATACACCTTCTTGAGAGCATAGATGTGATGTGTTTCTGGATGAGTATGTGTGTGTGTATGCATTTGTTTGTGTGTGTCCGCATAAGTGTGTTTTAGATGCCTGGTCATGTGATACCTGTTCTAATTATATCATCTGAAAGAAGGCCATCCACAGTCTGCTCTAATCGTTAAACTGCGAGCTGCCCTCATAACGCAGTGACATGCATAAAAACACTATATGAAACATCCTTACAATGACTGAAACTTAATTTAAAATTTAACTTCCATAATGTGATGTACACTACCGTTGAAAAGTTTGGTGTCTGTAAGATTTTTTAATGTTTTTGAAAGAAGTCTCTTATGCTCACCAAGGCTGCATTTATTAATTAAAAAAACAATAAAGCAGCAATATTGTGAAATATTATTACAATTTAAAATAACTTTTTATTTTAATGTATTTTAAAATGTAATTTATTCAAGTATTACCCCAAATAGCAGAGTATTTGTGAGTAAAAACTATATATTTTCCCATAGTAGTAATTATGAGGTAATGTGTCTGTGATTTTTATGGAAGCTTTCCGGCATGAAATAAAAAATAAAAAAAGGTAATTGCAACTTTTTATCTCACAATTCTGACTTTTTTTCTCACAATTGCAAGTTTATATCTCACAATTCTGACTGTTTTTTCAGAATTGCGAGATATAAAGTCAGAATTGTGTGATATAAAGTCAGAATTGTGTGATATAAAGTCAGAATTGTGTGATATAAAGTCAGAATTGCATGAAATAAGTCAGAATTGTCATATAAAGTCAGAATTGTGTGATATAAAGTCAGAAATGCGCGCTATAAAGTCAGAATTGCATGATATAAAGTCAGAATTGTGTGATATAAAGTCAGAATTGTGTGATATAAAGTCAGAATTGCGAGTTATAAAGTCAGAATTGCATGATATAAAGTCAGAATTGTGTGATATAAAGTCAGAATTGTGTGATATAAAGTCAGAATTGCGAGTTATAAAGTCAGAATTGCATGATATAAAGTCAGAATTGTGTGATATAAAGTCAGAATTATGAGTTATAAAGTCAGAATTGTGATATAAAGTCAGAATTGTGTGATATAAAGTCAGAATTGCGAGTTATAAAGTCAGAATTGTGATATTAAGTCAGAATTGCGAGTTATAAAGTCAGAATTGCGAGTTATAAAGTCAGAATTGTGTGATATAAAGTCAGAATTATGAGTTATAAAGTCAGAATTGTGTGATATAAAGTCAGAATTGTGTGATATAAAGTCAGAATTGCGAGTTATAAAGTCAGAATTGTGATATTAAGTCAGAATTGCGAGTTATAAAGTCAGAATTGCGAGTTATAAAGTCAGAATTGTGTGATATAAAGTCAGAATTGCACGCTATAAAGTCAGAATTGCATGAAATAAGTCAGAATTGTCATATAAAGTCAGAATTGTGTGATATAAAGTCAGAATTGCACGCTATAAAGTCAGAATTGCACGCTATAAAGTCAGAATTACATGATATAAAGTCAGAATTGTATGATATAAAGTCAGAATTACGAGTTATAAAGTCAGAATTGTGTGATATAAAGTCAGAATTGTGTGATATAAAGTCAGAATTGCATGAAATAAGTCAGAATTGTCATATAAAGTCAGAATTGTGTGATATAAAGTCAGAATTGTGAGTTATAAAGTCAGAATTGTGTGATATAAAGTCAGAATTGCGAGTTATAAAGTCAGAATCACGCATTATAAAGTCAGAATTGCGAGTTATAAAGTCAGAATTGCGAGTTATAAAGTCAGAATTGTGTGATATAAAGTCAAAATTGCGAGTTATACAGTCAGAATTGTGTGATATAAAGTCAGAATTGCGAGTTATAAAGTCAGAATCACGCATTATAAAGTCAGAATTGTGTGATATAAAGTCAGAATCGCACGCTATAAAGTCAGAATTGTGAGATATAAACTTGCAATTGTGTGTTATGTCCAACTGTGAGGGGAACACATGTTTTTTCTCAGAATTGCGAGTTTATATCTCACAATTCTGAATTTATAATATTTGAATATATATTAATTTATAATTGCATGTTATAAAGTCAGAATTGCGAGATATAAACGCAATTTTGAGAAAAAAAGACTATGCTTTTTAGTAGCAGTGCAACAAAATGTAAAGAAAAAATGCGCATTAGAGTGTATTTAGCTGAGAATTATGGGAAATGTAGTTTTGTCACGTTGGCCTGTCACCTCATCAATTGTATAAAGTTGTAGCATTTTCTGGCAAACAAACTTTTCTCTATTCTACATAAAATGCATACAAATTAAACTACACAACTTTTACAAATAAAACTCAATTATGACTTGGAAAGTTGAAAAGTGGGTCTAAAAAGAATTCCCAGTGGTAATTATGACATTAAATATCATCATTCTCTCCGGACAAAATACTGATAAGTTGTACACAAGCCAGGGATATTTACATAGGGAAAAATCCTCTTTGGCCTCATGAAGAGGTGTTTTCATGGATGAGGATGCACCTACTTGGTCTGTTTTGACACACACTGAGATCTTCCTGTTTCTCTGTTC